>NC_092424.1:65610211-65762450 GCF_036169615.1 Heliangelus exortis
ATGTGGTCATGGTGGGCTCTCTCTTTAAACAGAAGTGATGACTTCTGCAGTGGGATGCTGGCTCCCATCATCTGTGCTCAAGGGAATATCCACTCACTAAGTGGCCCAACAGGATTGGCCTACTTGGCTAAACAGGGACCTTACAATGCATGTCACTCACAAGTGGAATTTAAAACAGGGTTTAAAACTTCAGATCCAGAAAATTGAACTTAAAAAAAAAAAAAAAAACAACAACAAAAAAAAAAACCAAAAACCATCATTCAACTCTCTGAAGAGCTCATAAGCCTGAAACTAAAGCTTTAAAATAAATGCAAAAGCCATCATCTACTGCATTAGGTTTCTCAGTTATACCAATTTAAAATTTTCACACTGAGATAACCAGAGTAGCCCAACTCTGTGTCAGTAATATCACCTACACTAATGCCCTGCAAGCACAGCAACAAATTCTCTCTCAGGCAGGAGGCCAGGTGCCAGCACCAGCTACTGAACTCAAAATCAATTTTTTCTCTCAAGTGTAACTTTATTCTTGTACTCTATGAATATATCACTGTGTACAGGGACAGCTGTACACACATTTTACACATACATAAAATGAAACCACTGACTTAATAAATCCATTTTCTATAGATGTACAGTAGTTCTGTTCACCTGTGTAACACAGAGCAGGACTGAAGCATAATAACACAAAACAAGAAGAAAGTAAAGATAAGGAGATCTTTAAGATGTGTTACAGTTTCTTGCTTTGGAAAGAGAGACCCATTTCAAGCTTGATTGTCTTGGTGAGGGATTGCTTTCAGGGTTTTCACCATTGTTGTCTCAAGGGAGTTGACTACAGGCTTTATTTTTCATTCTCCTGTCACCCATGCAAGGAAGCTGGTATTTGCATCCCCAGTCCTCCTTCTTGCATGTCACAAAGGTTCAGGTTTACCTGGTCTGTAAAGTGTCCCAAAACAAGCTGGGACATATACCTTTTGCAGATTCCCCCCAAAAAGGAAAAGTACAGATACATTACTACATAAGCCTCTGGGTTAATCTATGTGATTATTCTGAATACTAAATTATGGCATATAAATTCACTCATCAAATACTTACTTGAAATTGGAAGGGGAGAGAATAAGGAAGAGAAAAACATTTTCAGAATAAAGGAAGCTGACTACAGAAGGATGCAGCTAAGGCACTGCTGGCAGCAGGCTGAGGTATCTGCATTTCTTCTAAAATCTAGTGAAACATAAACAAGCAAGTTCTAATGTCCCACTGAAGGAGTGGAAAACATCATCTTACAACTTTCTGATTGTAGTCATATAATTAATAATATGAATATCTATTTTTTCCCTGCTATTAGACCATTCAGGCACGATCTGAAATTCTTTAACCTTCTTTCACCAGAAGAGTTAGTTAATGGCTCCCTCTCACTCCAGGGTCACACATCCCAGCACAGTCCATGATCATGCTTTCAGCAGAAGTAACCCTCACAGGAGGCAGAGCTGCTCACTGCTGTGACCATTCCATCATATTGGAAAAAGCCAAGATGTTTAGGCAGAAGTGCTGTGGTTGTCTTGCTCTAAAGGCTTCATTACCTGGCATGATGCCTGGCATCTTTTGATGCCTTGTTATCTTGTAAAAGCAGAACAGCTGCACACGTGGTACAGTTTTTCCAATGAACAAGTCACAAGACTCTCAGAGATAAAACTGGCGAAAGGCTGTCGAAATGCTCTTAGAATTCTAATGACAACTTATCAATGCTTGGAAGAAAATTATCCTTTTACTGATTGATTCACAGGCCCTGGGAAGAGTGTTCACTTGTGAAACTCACTCTTTCTTTCTTTTTGTTTCTTTCTTTCCATCTTGCTCTCTTTCTCTCGTTCTCTCTTTCTTCCTTTTTCTTTCTCTTGTTCTCTCTCTAGCTCATTCTTTCTCTCTCTTTCTTTCTCTCTCTCTTTCTTTCCTTCTCTTTCTCTTTCTTTCTTTCTCTGTCTCTTTCTCTCTTTCTCTTTCTTTCTATCTTTCTCTCTATCCTTCTTTCTCTTTCCTTCTTTTCTTTCTCTCTTTCTCTTCTTCTCTTTCTTTCTTTCTTTCTTTCTCTTTTTTCTCTCTTTCTCTCTCTCTTTCTTTCTCTCTCTCTTCCTTTCTTTCTCTTTTCCTCTCTCTTTCTCTCTCTATTTCTTTTTCTTTTTCTCTCTCTCTTTCTTTCTCTTTTTCTCTCTCTCTTTCTTCCTCTCTCTCTCTCTTTCTTTCTCTTTTTCTCTCTCTCTTTCTTCCTCTCTCTCTTTCTTTCTTTCTCTCTCTCTTTTCTAATGGTCATCTGTAAAAAGGGAATGCTAAGAACAGCACAGCCATGGACTCCCCTGAATTTAGCTCTGTTATCAGCTAGCTTTCTTGGGAGACTAATAGATAAAACAAAACATGACTTTACTCACCAAATAACAAGTGATTTGAGACACATGGTTTGAAGGATCAGCCTGTGGATGTCATCACCTACAGCCCTGTGATCTTTTTACTACAGCTCTGTTTTCTACTGAGTAGCCAATCCTAAAATATGTGCATCAGCCCACTTGTGGCCATGCAGGAAAAGAAGGTCTTTAGGACTCTTCAGCTGTGTAGAGATTCCCTCACATGAGAGCTGGTGATACAGAACAGCTCCAGATGAAACTGCATCTGGCTTTTTTCAGTGAGCAATAATGAGTGCCTGTATTTCAAGCAGTAGCCAGTAAAGACTTCTTCCTTAACTTAGTCAGCCCCAAGCAAAAAACAAAGAACTGAACCCACATTTCTTAGCAGATATCCAGCTGATGGACTACAGCCTCTAAAACTTATGCTCTAAAAAAACAGAGTAGAAGAAACTCAATTAGATAAAATTACACATGGAGAAGATAATTTCTATCTGACAGGTCTGAATCACACTCTCTGAGGACAAACAATGCCACATCTTTCCAAAATAAGCTGCAACACATCTTCTTTCAAAGAGAGGAGTGACTTAGAGGGTGCCACTGTCACCACATCTCGCTGTGAGTCCCTCAGAAGTCACAGTGACACCCTCTCTGGGCTTTGAACTATGAAGGACAAAAGCCAGAGCAATCTTCACACTTCAGGCTGCAGAGTAGCAGGTGGTTTGCATTTGTATTTAATCCAAGTAGTACAATGACACAGTTTATATAAACTCACACAGATGATAACAGCAAAGTCCCCTATGGTAAACAAAAAAGCCCCACAGGCCATCCCCCTCCATGCTGGAAAAAGTCATGATATGGACTTCAGTCTGTTAATAGCTCCTCTGCTGGAAAAGTCCTGTGCCCTGAGACCTGTCCAGTGCCAAGAAATCACAGAGAGAAGAAGACACAATGCCATGTTTCCAAGAAGGTAGGTTAGAGACTAAGAGCACTAAACCAAAGTTTGTTTTGGTTGGAAGAGGAAAGTGTGCCATAGACAAATGTCCAAGCTTTTTTCTGTGTCACTCCTACTTGTGTCCTGAGTGGGGAAGTCCCTCAGGCCAGTACTGTATGATGACAATATGGTTACCAGTCTGTTATCAGAAGTTTGTAGTTTTAAGCAGTGCCTTTCTCTTCTGGTCTAGGCACAAGGCAAGGGTGAGTGCTGGCAAGAGATCACAGCATCTAGAGGGACACTGAGGTTCTTGAGGAGCCTGGCACATATTTGTCAGCCTTTTTGAAGTTACCTTTATTTTTACTCTCCATTTAGATGGAGAGAGAAAACTTTTTGTACCAGCTCCCCAGGACAGGGATGAAGATTTCTCAGTGTCAAAACTTATGTTTTACTTGCTGCTCTAGTTACAGCTTTTAATCTTTTGCCTTAGCTGAACCTGAAGTCACCTACTGCCATCATTCACAGCAGAGTTTATGCAACACCTTTCACAATCTAGGCACTTGGTCCACACAATGAAAATAAATAAATAAATAAAAAAAAAGGTGCTGACATACAGAGAGAGCATTTGCAAGTCATAAACCACATAGCCACAAAGCCCAAACTTGCCATCTTGGTTTGTGCATAAGCTCTTTTGCTAAACTCCCAGTCCTTTTTGTTTTGGCCCCTTTTTTACCATATGTTACATTTTAGTTTCTTCACAGAAAGCCCTCTGCTTGCTGACCTTTATCTATCAAGAGTAAATTTTCTGCAGATGCCCAGTATGTGATTGTGAAAGATTAAACAAGCAGCATGGGACGAGGTTTAGGAGTCCCAGATGTGGGTGCTGACTGTGCATAAAATCACAGCTTTATTATAGAAGTGAATGCAACATCAGTTTGAATTTTGAGTGCTGCCCAGCCTGAACAGATCTGACATGTTACAGTAGCTTTCTGCTGGTGCCTTGCAGGGGTTCAGGAAACAAGGGAGATACTTTTCTCCCCAGCAGTATTTGCAAAAAAACAAACAGTTAATCCTACTTCCCTTTCTTACTTTATTTTTTTCTGTTCATTACAAAAGACTGGAAACATATTGCAAGCTTTTGAAAATAGCAACAGCTTACTAAAAAAAAATGTTTCTTAGTGATCCCATTCCTTATGTTTAAAGGGCTTCTTTGATTTCTAAATTTCCAGTCTTCCTAAAAAAGCCAAGACCTGTCTCAACACCTAAGCCAAGCCCCTAAAATACAAAAAGCACTGCCACAAAATAACACATTCATTTATCGATTAAAAAGCCAACAAGTAAATAATTCTCCAACATCTAGGATGAGCAACAGTAAATTCTGTGCCTACCCCCACTCCCCGGCTGATTTGCTCATTATTTTTTCTGACATCCACACAACATGGGCACACAACATCCACACAGTCAGTGCTGTTTTTTTCCTGATCTCTGTAGCAGGTGAGTCACTTTGGAATGTGTGACACACTGCTCAGCTTTCATTGTTTCCACTGACATTTTGCAGAGGTGGATTTTATGGAAGACCTCCAAGATAACACATATACAAATCCTATGAGGACTGGCTGAGGGAACTGAGGTTATTTAGCCTAGACTAAAGGAGGCTGAGGGGAGACCTTATCACTCCCTACAGCTACCTGAAAGGAGGACATAGAGAGGTGGGTGTTGGTCTCTTCTCCAAGGTCCCAAGGAAGAACAAGAGGAACTGTCCTCCTTTTGTGCCAGGGGAGGTTTAGACTGGATATTAGGAAAAAATTATTTAGTGAAAGGGTTGGTGAGTGCTGTATCAGGCTGCCCAGGCAAGTGCTTGAATCGTCACCCTCGGAGGTATTTAATAGACATGTAGGTGTAGTACTTAGGTATATAATTTAGTGGGGACCTGACAGTGCTGGGTTAAGAGCTGATTATGCTAAAGGTCTTTCCCAACCAAAATGATTCTGTGATTCCATACTGGGTGAAAGACTGAGTCTACAACTGCTGGAAGGATGGTAGAGAAGCTGCACTTTTTTGACACTAATAGAGCTCATGGGAATATAATCGGTGCTGACCCAAAGGGGGTCATCTAAAACTTTGTTTTTCTTTTTTTTTTTGACCTCCCCCCTCCCAAATCTTCCTTAGATGGCCTTGACAGAATGATTGGTGAGAACTACAGAGTGCACACAGACCTAATGCAGTGAGTCCTTTCATCTAACTGTTGTTTCAAAGACACCAAGAGACACATTGCTTAAGACTGGAAATTACACACTCTTGTTCGAACACAAACTGTACAGTTGAGAAGACAAAATATTTTATGTAGAGAAGATCTATTTTGTTTGCTTGCACTGAAAAGTACTTTAGCTCAAAAGCTGTCTTGACAGTATGGGTAGGATATTTATATTTTCAGCCCCATTATGTCAGCCATTGGGTTATTTCTAAGAGAGGTATTCCAAAGAGTCCAGAATGTACTGTGTGAGCTTAGGTGTGTTCTCCAGAAGCAGCTCTATGTGTTGAATAGATGTTCACTAGGGTTAAAGTCTTCTTTCTTTTTGACCATAATTAATAAACTGCAGGAGTTTTCTGACTTCATAGAATACAGGCAAGAGTCAGGTGGCACTAATAATATGGAAAGGTAAATAACATATTAGGATGTGAAATGTAGTGAGCATCATGCACATAATCTGAAAATCACAGCTCACTGCTGACTTCTAATGAGTTTTTGCAATTGTGTTCCAATAAGGGAGTAAAAAGCTGGACTGTTTACCATTTACTAATACAACTGTTAGAGACAGCTTCTTCAAAATCTAATATTGTAATACATATTCTGACAGTTGTAATCTTGGGATAAAGCAACACTGAACATAATGTGATTAGCAGCTATAATTGCCATTTAACACCAGTGCAGTAAATCTAACTCAAATTCAAAAGTAGAAAATGAATTACTGGGAAATTTTCAGCCAGTCTGCTCTGGAGATGTAGTTAAACAGAGAGCACTGCCTCCCATTGCAGATACAATCTGAGGCACTTGAGACCAGCTCAGTTTGTCAGCAAGAAATACTACTTCCAATAAAGCCAATCTAAACACCTTATACCAATCTAATTGTAAATTATAAAGGGTGCTTTAGCCTATGGGCAAAAAAATTTTTAAAAATTTTCATTTTCTTATACTTTGTTAGTTACCATAGGAAGAATTGATTTTTGAGTAGCAAATGCATTATTATAGTAAACTCCACTCTCGGAAATCAAAGACAACAAGCACCTCATAGCTTATTGATGGTGAGAAAGATTTTCTTATCACTTCCTCTCTTTTAACTTCCGTTTAAGATATTTTATTTCTTCCATTGCTTTAAACACTTTACATAATATGCTGCTCCATCATGTTTTAAGAAACCATTCTAATTTGATAGGTAATAATTACATATTTTTTTTAAAAAATATTTTTGCCATTGATTTCTGAGTATGTCCCCCAGTCAAGCCTTTCAGATACTCAGGAAAGCTCATGACTGGATAGACAGTATTTTACATACTTGTATGAAGCCTTTTTTTTTTTTTTTCCCCCAAACCACATCTTTCCACATTTCAGACATTTCTGACAGTCTCTGAAGACTTCTTACCTTTCTTCCAATTACTTAAGTTTGCCAGAGCCAATTCTTTGAAAGTCAGAGGTCAGAGTCTAGCCTTGGTGCAGCTCTACCCAAGTTAGCCCTGGATGAACTCTGCTTAATCACACAATTCAGCCCACATCTAAGGAAGAGAAAAAGCCTTGAACTTTTAAAAATTTTAGTTTAGTTTAGTTTATATATTTTATTATTTTTTATTATTTTATATTAAGGTAAATTCTTCTCAGGTAGAACAACTTTTTTTACTTTTTTTTCCCCTCCCTCCCCAGTTTTCCTCACAATCTTAAACTAACCAGAAAATTTTTACTCTTGGAAAGACATAGTTGCTCTGTGTAGTGAAATGAAATGAATCTCAAAGGTGAAATGTGTGTACCAGAAAAGAAAAGAAAAAGTTGTCCTGGTTTGAGACCCAGGCAGTTCTGCCTGCAATTCTGCTGCCCTGAGCCCCTCTGAGCCCTCCTAGCTCATTCCATGCCCTTGTGTGTGGGGGGGGCATATATACTTTAATAAGTATTACTACTTATTAAACCTACTCTTTTTTTCACAATCTTAAAATCTCTGTTCCTTATTCCCCTTTTTATCTTCCTCTGTGAGGGCAGTGAGGGGAAAACAGAACATCTGTCATGGGGTGATTGGCTAAAACTGTGACAAAGACAAACATAGGGAATGTACAAAAGATTTCTATTATATGCTTATATGCTTTGTTATACATGTAGTATAAAATTGTGAGTACCAGTTCAATCTTTAACTTAAGAGGCTCTGTGAAGGCAGCAGCAAAAGACACTTAATCAATATTCCTGAAGATGCAGTATAGAGAACTGACACTAATGGCTGTGACAAATTGTTATCTAAGAAGACTGTCAAAAGATACAGCTTGGGACCAAAGCCTTACATAACTCTGCCATGAATTCTATACACATAGGATAAATTAATCTTTTTTTAATAAAGTGAAGCAGAGAGCTCCATTAACACCTCATTCCTATGCATCAGTCATTGAGCCTTTCAGCAAAGCACAAGCGTTGGTAATTAAAAGAAAAAAAAATAGCACAACCATTTAGCAGGAATTACTTAGAACAGTTCAGGTAGCAGATGTGATGTCTTTGCTACTGCCCGCTGTTCCCAGAGCACCCACTGGAGCCCTCTTACTAAGAGTAGTGTGTGCAAAGCCATTGCTTCTGCCTCCTATCTTCTGTTCATCTTATCCTCTGCCTTGCAGGGACAACCTGTGTGGTTTTGGGGGGGCCTTTTCCTCCTGACTGGGGACCTGTGGAAACACAGGGATGTGCAAACAGGGAGCCAGTACAACTTAGATTGTACATCAGTGTGGAGTGGGTGTGTAGGTGAGGTGTATGTGCAACCAAAACACTTCTGACTCCTAGGTCAGAAGCAGCCTCCTCCCACCTTCCTATGCTTCTGTTCTCCAGTCTCCTCTTTTTTTCATAGTATTCACTTTTATTCTCAGTTCTTCCCTCCTACTGCTGTCTCTGCCCCTTCATAAGCAGTTATGTGGCATTTGGAGTGTAGGTGTTAGGCACATGTCCATATGGCTACTCTATATCCTTGCATAAGTAAAGAGGGAGAAGGGAGTTACATATATCTATATACACACTTGTATAAATAATATACTCATTGCCTTATCCAATGAGAACCAAGAAAAGTCAGATGCTAGGCATAAATGCAAGAGGCCATATTTTCAAGAGCTGCTGCATATGTGAAGCTTTCTTACATATATTACATTTAAAGTCAGTTAGAAAAATCAGCTTTGTCAACTAGCTTATGTACAAATGTCCATCATCAGAAAGGCTCTAGCTACTTATTTCACTAAGAAATAGGCACCTAAGTATTTCAGTTTTCTATTGCATGTCTATTAGAATGGGTCATTTCTATAGGACACTCAGGCACTCATTCATGAACTTCTAAAGGAACAAATCCTCTGTTTGAGTAATTACAGCTGGAAAGTTAAATTCTGAAATTCAATTGCAGTCAGAGTTTTTACTGCAGGCCACAATGTTCTAATAACCCAAACGATAGAATAAGTGAATCTACATAGTAATGTAATCTCCATGGAGAAAGAGCTTCAGAGTCAGCATGATGGTTTCTCTCTTACAGTTAAGTACATCTTGTTGGAATTTGTAATCCCCCATTACAACTCTCTGTTAACTCTTTTACAGAATAAACTGTGTTTTCACTACAATTTTTGTATACTAGCTATTCACATAATTTTGACATCGATACAAAAATATCCAAGAAGAACAAAAAGAAAACAGATGAAAAGCCATCATTTGAATGGTCCCATCACAGTCACTGTTTGGTAATCAGTTAGATGTAAACACACTGTAAGATTTAATCCTCACTTGCTTGCCTTTAATCCCTAATTAATTTGAAACTGTTCCAGGCTGATGAGATGATAGAATTTTGAAGAATGCTTTCATTATCCCACAAGAGCATCCTCAAACTACATGTATTTCCAGTGTGGGGTAAGATGATGAATAGATATTAAAGTAGGGGAACTGAAAGCTATTGCCAATTCCATTCCGTAGCAAGAGCAAGAAAAGTATTTTGGATAGACTAACTGCAAAAAATCCATAATCTCAAATGCTGTTGTAGCAAATATAACAAATTGACAATAGCTGAACTATAGCAGCAGGCCATAATGGCAATTTTTCTGTTTTTTTTTTTTTTGTTTTTTTTTTTTTTTCTCCCAAGCAGAAAGACCTATTAAAAATAAAGAGTTCTGGGGTCAGAGGTAAACATGGAGAAATGACCTGGTTTAAGTCTGAACTATTAGAGTCCAAAACAAAGATGTTTTATTGCTGTTGGGATTAGAGTCCAATTCTTATATATATATAGAGAGACTACAGAGTCTATAAAGACTTCAAAAGCAGTGAAGAACATTGTAAGATGTTTTTTTCATTTGTAAGCCAAACAACAGACTAATAGATAGGAGCAGAGAATGCTTTAAACTGATGGTGTAAAGCAAATGTGGAAAGGACTTGTGGTAAAAGAGACCTTAACTGTTTATGCTTTTAATGTTTCACTTAATTTTTGGGCTTGTGTTAGTAGTTGGAACTTCAGATTTGCATTTTAGTACAAGTACACATTTAAACCTTGCATAAACAAAGCTCCTATAGATCTTGGACTGTTTAGAACTAAGACACAAGAATGAGGGCTTGAAATGGTCCTTCAAAATTACGAAACAGGCTAGAATTATTTATGCTCTAGAAATAACCTCCAGCATTTTAAGTTTCATGGTAATTTGTTCCAGACTCATGTCACCATCTTTAATTTTTCCATAGGCCCTCACAACAGAGGAAGTATAAGCCAGACAGATAAAAATTAAAACACAACTGAAAGCCTGTATATGGTTTACGTTCTCTGGTATTAAATATTCATAAGCCAGCAAAAGGCCAAATGACTGAAACAAACTATCACAGTTGCAAAATTTACCCCTACACCAGTCAGTTTGCAGGTGGATAAATATCTATGGCAGAAAAAAGATTTGTCTGAATGAAATATGCATGGAGACAATGGTGAGGGAGACAGAAGAAAATTAAGAAATAAAGGGTTAAAACAGTAGCACATAGCAACAGATGACCAGGTACATGGGGAGATATCAATCAGTCAGACTCATGAACACAGAGGAACATGGTATCAGGATGCAGGGCTGCTCATCTAGATCTAAACAACATGATGGCAATAAGACTAGATCACATGTGCCATTCACATCCATCACCCAGTCAGAAATCAACTTACAGCCAGTAAGATAATCAAAACAAGGAAAAAAAGGCAACAATCAGTAACTGTGCCTAAGATTATCAGGTGACATGATAAGCCAGGTTCAGAGGCGAAAGCTCATCCCATGGTAAATCCTGAGTCCCAAGAGACACAATAAATCTTTTATAAGATTTATATCTTATATAATTTAATTAATAATATTATACAATATATATTATTAATAATATATATTAATAATAATATAATATATAATAATATATTAATAATATATAATTTAATTAATCTTTTATAATTTACCTCTCCTGAGAGATGTCTTGAGGCCTTGGAAGCTGAAGTCCTAGTTCTTGGTGGTGCTCACTACTGAGCTTCAATGAGTTGTGAGCACCTGGATGTGAATGAGTGCAGTTAATGAGACAGTGAGTGTAACTGATGGCAGCTGTTGTTTAAGGTAAATCCTTCCTTTTTCCTAAGGTTTTATGCAGAATTCTCTTACATTAATTTTCTACAAGATTTCATGTAACAGATGATTGTTCTATTTGAAATGAAAGGAGTATCCTTGTACTAAGGAAATCTCTATAAAGAACCTCAAAACAACATCCACTTGCCTGCTGCCAGCTAATACACAACTTTTCAGTGGTATTTCATGCAAATACATAACATTTCAGTGATAAACAGTGAGGAGCCTCTGCTGCTGGAGACACTTGTGCTAATTACTTTTCCCCCTCTTTACCTTCCGGAGAAGCAAAAAAAAAAAAGAAGTGAAATTGATCTCTTTAGTACTCTGCCTGAAGAACTACCTTTAAGGAGAAACTACTTTAATTAAACCAAGATGAGCAGCAGCATTTCTTCAGGAGAAAGCTGCACACCCATTGGAAGGAGCAGAAGGGTTCACAGTAATTAAGAGCAGAGTAGCAGCTCCAGTGGGAAGAGACTGAGCAAGGCTTAAGCCACACTGTCAGCCACAGAATGATGTCAGAGAGCCCATCAGATAGTTTATTCTGGACAAAGAAGAGTGATCTGAACTTGAGAGGAAGATTCAGGAGTCATTAGCATTCACCTGGCAGGTGGTGCTGTGAAGAAGTTTACCCAGAGTTAATGTGCAAAAGGAAGAGAGAGAAAGCAACCAAGGAATTAAATTCTCTGCGACTTAGAGGAGTGCTGGAGAGGGCACTGTTCTGAGCGTTCAGGGGATAAATTAAAAAGCTGAGAAGAGACAAACCTGAAGAATGACAAATTTCTAGATCTCAATAGAACATGCAATTGCCAAGGAGACTTGCCAGATGATATCAAATTGATTGCCAGTGAAAGGGGGAGGCAAAGTACAGAGATGTGATCACAGAAATCTTCCCAAGGGCTGGGTAGGAGCCATCCTGAAGCTTTGGCAACATCTGGCAGCTGGACAGAAGGCAAGGGGATTAGCTACTGCCCAGTCAGCATTTGCACAATGCACCTCCAGAAAAGGTCAAAATTTGCAGCTGTGTGTTATTAAACAGGTTTCTGTAGAATGTGTTTTGTGTGTATGGATGCCTGGAGGCATTGTCAGGGGATGTAGAAAATCCATTTAAAGGGAAATATCAGTTGGCAGCTCAAGAGAAGACTACATTTCAAGAAAAATCTGCCTGTACACTTTTGCAGCCATTCTCTTTTATACTTAAATGTAAAATATATTATGTTGCTCCTGTTTTTAAATACAATACATAGAACACCACACATTCATTGGAGGAAAGCATATAAATGTGGCAACCTCATTACAACGTGTTTAAATTTTCAGAACTACAAAATTGGGAAAAGGATAAACATCCTTCAGATACTCTCCTAATTTTCAGTTGTGCCCTTTAGGGGCTTTTAGAAGTGTAAGATTGTTAAAGATATCCCAAGTAGAGACATAAATGTACAGAAGATTGGATATTAAGTCATGGCAGTGTCTGTAATTCATCACAGTGGCAAGACCCAGGAACAAGATTTGGCTCTGTCATCACTCAGGATTAGCATGATCACTTGTTTCAGTAAGAAGAAAGAATGAAGTCCAAATGGGCATGGTACAGGTTTCACCCGCAACACACATGGATCTACGCTGTGCATGTAGAGCTCTGCTACATACAAGCTCTGCAAACATAATAGAAATGTTCAGGATTAGTATCAAGTTTCTCCCTGTGACAAATCCAAGTTTTAGACTTCACAGGAAACAAGGAAATTATCCTTTCTTTTGAAGTGCTATTGGGCAGCACAAATATCTACTTGAGTCTAGCATGCAAATGAGTCTCACCTGCCTACCTTCTCTGGTAGGCAGACAAGAACATATTTGTTTTTATCTAGGTAAAATAAATGCAAATAGGTCTATGTTAAATGATAAAGTGAAAATAATCTTTGTATGTACAGAGGCACAACAACTGATTACATTCAAGCCACCATCTGTAAGTAAAAGAGCCCAGATGGCAAGATTTATTCTGAGGGGCTGGGGATAAATACTGTTGCCTCAGAAATAAAGCAGCTCCCATGGAAGATGTGCTTTCATCCCCAGGAGGTGCTATTGCAATCTGGGGAGAGTTTTGTGTAGACATCTTCCATCTGGGGATTATTCCTTCTGCACTTGTCAATGGGCGGTGTGACTGGTTCATTTTCTGCACACCACACCTTTCATTTCATGAAATTAGAATGCCCAAGCATTTTAGCCACGTTATTTTTTTCAAAATGCATTAGCAAAAAATACAGATTGAAACTGTACTTGGTTAGTGATTACAACCTTCTGTTCAGTGAGCTCTTGCATGTGCTGCTTCACTCTTTTTTTTTCCTTTATTCTCTTTATCAAATCTGTGTTCAAAATGTCCCCCTTAGTCTCTGCTTTGAAAAACTTGAGCACGTGTGTAGATCTAGGGAGCGAAAGAGCCCAAAGCCCTTGTGCCTTCACTGCTTTAGGAACCCACAGCTACAGAAAGTGTCAGACAAGAGGCCCACAGAGCCCTAACAGTTTTTCTCTGTTTATTTCTCTCCCCTCATCTTCTCACTGTCCTGCAGAACAAGCAGTGACAGTGACATCTTTTTGCCCTGGCTCTGTGGCATGCCAAGCACAAAGCAAGCAGGAGAGGAAATGTTGAAGATAAGATTTGGGAGTTTCTTTTGTCCAGAAATGTTGATATAACAAGGTTAAGTTATTTTATAAGTCTTACAATTCTTCCTAACAAAATATTTTAAACTAACAAGCAGAAAGCACCTGGCACTTTTCATTAGATGGAAGTTCCAGTGCAAACACCAGATGTGCCTCTTACAGTGCCTCAGAGGCACTTAGCAGTTGCCATTCTGCTTTTGCAAAGAACACGCAGAAGACAGCCAGTCTCAACGATGTAAAACACAGAAAAACAAACTAGGGTGGGATATTTTCCCTCTGCTCAGACATACTGACTATCTCTCATGTTCGCAGGGATGTCATCTCTCCAGAATACACATGTTCAACACAACAATTTTCCCTTGTACATTAAAATACATTTTTAAATCTCAGTTTGAGGAAGGAGCCACTGGTAGTAAAAAATGCCAACAAGCAAGGTGATAAGAAGACCTTGTCTGACAACAGGAATAAAGGCAATTTCCATACTAGTGTTCTTGTTTGACAAATTTTCTTTCTCTGTTGAATATTTGGGAGGGGTTGTTCGTTGCTTTTGGCAGTATTTTGGTTTAGGTATGTGCACACCCAGTACTAGCCCTGCAGGATACAGCTACTTAGAAGGACCTACCTATAAATCATTGAATCATAGAATGGTTTGGGTTGGAAGGAACCTAAAAGATTATCTAGTTCCACCCCTCCCTGCCATGGGCAGGGATACCTCCCACTAAACCAGGTTGTTCAAAGCCCCATCTGACCTGGCCTTGAACACTTCCAGAGAGGGGACATTCATTACTTTTCTGGCCAACCAGTTTCAGTGCCTCAACACCTGCACAGTGAAGGATTTCTTCCTAATATATAACCTAAATCTCCCCTTTTTCATTTTAAAGCCATCAGCCCTTGTCTTATCATTACATTCCCTTATAAAAAGTCCCTCCTCAACTTTCCTGTAGGCCCCCTTAGTGTACTGGAAAGTCTCCCTGGAGCCTTCATTTCTCCAGACTGAACAACCCCAACTCTCTCAGCCTGTCTTCATAGCAGAGGAGCTGCAGCTCCTTTTTATTTCCCCCCATGATTTCAGAGAGAGCTATAGAAGTCTGGAATCCCCAGGCAAAGCACTGCTGCTTGGGAAGGCAGAGAGTGCCAGAAAACCATTAAAAAGCCAATGGGAACACGTAAGAGAAGAAGTCCCTACTTTCTAGTATAAGTCAAGGGAAATGATGCAGTATGGAGGAGACATTGCTTTATAAAACCAAGAGAGAGAAATCACAGAAAGCTGCGTGTGGCAGAGGGCAGATGCTCCTCTTGAGGAGATGAGGGCACAGCACATTTACCCCCCCACACTGGCTGCTGATCAGAGGTGATCAGAGGTCTTTGGATTCTGCAGCATTTGCATAGCAGGCAAAGGGATGAGCCCCTCTCCCACCACTCTCCAGTCTCCTAAATATTCCCTCTCTCTCCATGGCTCCTCAGCCCCCAGCCTTTCCTTCCTTCACAATTAATTTATTTTCCAACCCTTTTACACACCAACAGACCCTCTCCATCTCTCTGCCCACTGTCACTGCTTTCTTCCTTTCTGCACTGCCACATTTTTTCCCTTTCATGACTGAACCTTCTCCCTCACAGGGAGAGGATTCTGCAGGATTCTTTTTGGCTTTTGGGGTTTTTTTTGTTTTTTGTTTGTTTGTGGTTTTGTTTGTTTGGTTGTTTTTTGTTTTGGGGGGGCTTGGGGGTTTTCTTTGCCTTTTTTGTATTTGCATTTTGCTCTAATTTTCCAACAAAAAGAAAAATAGAAAAGTTCCTTTTGTATCATGTGTGA
Source organism: Heliangelus exortis (assembly GCF_036169615.1). Lineage (NCBI taxonomy): Eukaryota > Metazoa > Chordata > Aves > Apodiformes > Trochilidae > Heliangelus > Heliangelus exortis. The sequence continues at coordinate 65,625,831 of NC_092424.1, forward strand.
GCAAACTCACAAGGAAAATCTGCAAGTTAAAATGAGGGTGCTATAGTATTTTTTTTTTTTAATGGGCTTGTTGCCTATCCCTGGTACTTCATAATGCACATTCATAGCCAAGTCTACCAATATTCCCTTTTCAAAACAAAATACCTGTGCTGTAGCTGGCATGGATGCTTCCCCTTCTGCATTAGTGGAGATGAGCCCTTGCTGGTGCAGCTGCTGCAATTTCTTTCTTTAGCTCAGCAGCTTAAAACAATAATTCCAATTAATGCAAACATGTGGGAGGTCCCAGACTGCTGGCTCTGCTGAGCACAGCCCTGCATCTAGCCAGAGAACTTGAATGCAAGTAGCTGTAGCAAGTTTCCTCTTCCTTTCCACACTCAAGAGGAAATAAAGAGGAAGAGCTGAGCCAGGCCTGTCTCTCCATCCGCTCTCATGAATTGAAGTTGGCATTAAAAGTCAAGATTGTGATGACCACAGTTCATATTTTGCACCAAACACAGCTCAAATAATTAATTCATACAAGAGAAGCTGTGAGCTGTCAAAGTTATACCTTGGATAAACCCTTTCTCTCTATATCTATACATTTAATAATGGAAATAAGCCTTTTCTTGGTGTGACCAGCTGCAGAGAGGCTGGAGAGGTACATGCAAGCTTCAGGAGAGAAGACCTGGGAAGAAGCAGCTGGTCTCTGTGCATGTGAATGAATTGTTAATGTAATCTCTGTAAACAATTTAAATAACTATAATCTGGAGGGGCATTTTGCTTTTTTTAGTTGTCTTTTCCATCAGGAAGGGTTGATGTGTTGTGTCACTCACTCAGTCCAAATGCCATTTCACAGCCTGAAATAACCTGATTTCTTTTGTTATTGACTTATTAGAGCATATGACTTGAACCATCCACCCCCCAGATTCAAAGTCAAAGGCAGCTTTAGCAAGGAAGAGTTTTCACCTTTTCTGTAAGCAGAATGGTGTGCAAAAGCACATTTTCTCAGACTTGATTTTCTGAATCCCTTCTGCCCTTATGACTACTTGGTATACCACTGGCTGAGTATCTTATAGGATTGTATTGGTAGAGCATTTTTGGTTGGTTGGTTGGGGGTTTTTGTTGTTGTTGTTGGTTTTTTTGGTTTTTTTTTTGTTTTGTTTTTTTTTGTAGCCACGATGAGGCCAAAAAGGCCTTTTTGCTGGACTGCACAAGCAACAAAGCAGCAAGATGTTTGTCTGAGGGGTCAGTGAGTAGGCAGAGGACCCACACTGTGTGTCAGGGGGATGGGGACAGAGTGGGAGGGGAAGGATTAGGTAAGGGACTCGAAGATGTGAATGAATTGATTTGTGGTAGGGATTCAAAAGGTACCATGACTAACTTAGAGCAAAAGGGCAGAGAAGATGAGCTTAGTAGTGGCCTTAGCCACGTGGAGATGGGTGGATGATGGCTTGGGAACAAAGACTGTCTGACAAACTGGGTTACACAGCACAGGTACCAGGGAGATGGGTGCTGTTCTTTTCTTTCAGTATATACTTTAAAACCCTATTTCCTTTTGTTGCATTAAAGTCCAAGATTAAAATAAAGACTACAATTTGGGGGGGCTTCCAACACTTTGTTGGCCAGTGTGGCCTGTGTGCCCAGTTAGCAATCCTGCCACAGGAGGTGATGTGCTTCAAAGATGCAATATTAAAGCAGGTCCTGCAGCTCTAATTTGGTTACTAAATGAATCCTGCTGAATGGAGCCTGAAGTGTGGAAGATCTGAACTGCAAGTTTTACACAAATAAAGTTGTCATCCTGTTTTGTGGGTACTCCCTTTTCTCTTTAATTAAAGTGTAGGCTCAGGGAAGAACTATGGGGATATAAAGACATGAAATCCACTCCAATGGTTGCATACATGCGTGACCTATTTAGCATCTGCAGAACTGTTCATTGCCAAGAACTCTATCAGCTAATTCAGCCAAAGCTCACAGGGAATCACGTAATGAGACTGTTCAGATTATTGTCGTGGTTAGTCCATTCCCTTCCCCCTTGTCACTCGGGAATTTCATTTAGGCAAATAATCATTTCAAGAATATGCAAATGATGATTTCTTGTTTGCTACAGAGCTGGCAAAAAGCCAGGCTTCTCTGAGGCTGGCTGCTATAGGCAGTGTGGATTTAAATATGCATGACCTCGCATAATGTTGATCCTTGGGCTCAGATGCACCTGTAAAAATCCAAGCCTACAAACTATCAGAATCTCTACTCTGTATGCAAATTGTCTCTATCATCATACTTGAATTGCTTAGCATTTCAGTGCTCAATGATCATGTAAACTCAGCACATGTTCATTACACATCTCTGCTTTGGTAAGGTCTCACATATAAAAAAAAAAGTCCTTTATTTATCTGTGGTAAATCCAATACTTTGCTCTTGACAAGCATGTAAATATTTCATATGGGAAAAAGGGGAAGATTTCATACTGACACCTCTGCAGTTATGTTAAAATTGGATGAGTCGGCTGCTATCAAGACATAGGGTATAAAATGCAATAGTTAGTATCAATAATGTATTTGGCAGTCAGGAATTAATAATGCATCATTAAGATCAGGGTAGCACTAGGAAGTTGCTTGAGGGCATTGTATATAATAAGGAGTCACAAAAAAGTCAACTATAGCTCATGGCTACAAATCAGAAGCTAAGTAGAATAAAATTTATAAATCCAATAAAATCAGCTTCACCTAATCTCAATTTTAAAATGTTTGCATAGTATATAGGATTGACAGTACCTTTAATCTTAAAAAGATTCTGCAACATTAGCCCATCCATAAAGGGTCAAATCCTAACCTCATAAACATCAGAAGAACTCAATGAATCAATTTCAATTAAAAATCATTCTTCCAAGACAGAAAAAAAATGCCCCCAAATAATACTAAATGTATGATTTTACAACAGAAAGGACTGCACCTGCTACTTTTCACTTGCAGCCTCAAGATTCAGTTTGAGCAAAGTTTTATTCCTCCAGCTTTTACTCAAAATGAAATCCCAGCTGCAATGCAAACTACAGTGCCTGAGGATAACAACCCTCTTTTTGCTGTCAGTTTGTGAGGTTTTGTCTTCTGCTGGTGGCTTGGCTTACAGTTGGTCTGGGACCAACCACTGATTAGCCCTATGGGATTAATATCCTCCATTTAGCAGGAATTTTTATTAATAAGTACTGCAGCGCATGAGCCTGCATTTCAAATCAGAGGAGGAGTATGGCATGGGATGTGCTCTTACTCCAATGTCATCATCACAGCTCTTCTGTTGGCACTTGGTACCCACTTTGCCATTGCTGTGGGAACCTCTCTGTGGCTGCAGAAACAGAGTTGTTCCCTTTCACAAAAGTCAGGGGTATTTTTTTTTTTAAATTGTGCAGCAGACTTAACGAAACAATTTTTATAACTATAAAAAACATTGTTTATTTGTATGCCATAGTATAGTGTTGCTAAGCATTCAGCTTTGGATTTGTAATATTTTTGAGAACTAGTTTTAAATAAATAAACACAAAGGGATACTGGTAGATTTAAGCTGATTGAATATCCTTCAGTGTTGAGACATAAGTTAAGTACAGAAAGGTCCATTACTGCCTATTTATGGTCTATTTTTAGAGTAATTTAAAGCAATTACTATTCATATGACTCAAGCACCAGGCTGAATTTTGGACAGGCAACAAAAGGAGTTTTTTGTAATGCCGGGGAGCCTCTTGAGCAGATTTGGAGGAAAATGCAAATCAACAGTTAGCATGATGAATCCAAGCACACTCAGTTTCTGGAGCTCTTGATAACTTACGGAACATTCACACTGGAAAATCAGGTAGGAGAAATTAAATGAATTACAACAAAGGCAAGTGTAAAGTCTTGCATCTGGGAAAGAACAACCCCAGGTACCAGTTATGTTGAGGACTGAGCTTGTTAGAGAGCAGCACAGAGGAAAGGGACCTGGGAGAGCTGGTGGATGGAAGGGTGAGCATGAGCCACCAATGTGTCCTTGTGGCCAAGAAGGCCAATGGCATCCTGTGGTGCCTTAGGAGGGGGGTGGTTAGTAGGTTGAGAGAGGTTCTCCTCCTCCTCTACTCTGCCCTGGTGAGGCCACATCTGGAATCTTGTGTCCAGTTCTGGGCCCCTTGGTTCAAGAAGGACAGGGAACTGAATGAGAGGGTCCAGCAGAGAGCCACAAAGATGGTTAAGGGAGTGAAACATTTCCCTTATGAGGAAAGGCTGAGGGAGCGGAGTCTCTTTATTTTGGAGAAGAGGACATGAGGGGCAATCTCATTAATGTTTCCAAATATGCAAAGGGTGAGTGTCAGGAGGATGGAGCCAGACGCTTCTCAATGATAACCAATGGTAGGACAAGGGGTAATGGATGCAAGCTGGAGCATAAGAGGTTCCATGTAAACGTAAGGAAAAGCTTTTTCACTGTGAAGGTGACAGAGCACTGGAACAGGCTGCTCAGTGAAGTTGTGGAGTCTCCTTCTCTGAAAATATTCAAAACCCACCTGGATGCATTTGTCTATGACCTACACTAGGTGGTCCTGCTCTGGCAGGGGGGCTGGGCTCTATGATCTCTTGATATCCCTTCCAACCTCTGACACTGATTTCTGTGATTGTTGCAGTGCTTCTGGCTTTATAAGATCTGGGGCTTGATGCAGTTATGATGCAGGGAGAGGCTGGAAATGAGCTCACCAGTCTCCATTCCCTTTTTTACTTTCAGCAGTGAAGTATGTGAGAGAGATTGATGAGAAGTTTCCCTCAGAGCCATGCAGCAAAGAGAGATGGACAGATGCACATGCTGGCAAACACTCTGAGAGGTGAATCCATATTCCCAAAATCCCTTGCTCTCACACACTCAGGATTTCCCTTTCATGTCTTCCCATCTGGACTTTAAACAAGCCAAAGTCTCATCTTCTCTCTTTTCCCATTTGTGCTATCCCTGACATCCATTTTCCCCTGGTGTCTAGTTTTTGTCTCCATCCTTTCTTTTCCTGTTTCAGCTTGCTGCTTGGAATAGTGCTGCAGCACAGGGCTGGGCAAGGCAGCTGCAGACACTCAGCATCATATACATGCATTGCCCCAGAGCAATTCCAGATTGTTTAAACATTTCTGGAAGGCAACAGGGGAGGGCTTTTCTGTCCAAGAGGGCAACAAATAATCAGGATAACTGAGTTAGCCATAGGGGAATGACAGACTAAGACAGTGGGTGCACCCTTACCCTTCTGGAGCAGCACCTGGGGCCAGGCAAGGCACCTGAGGGTGCCTAATGTCACATCTGCTTAGACACCTTGGGAGGAGTTGTAGGTTTAACCACTTCACATGGGAAAGAAACCCTCAGCACAGTGAAAATTATGCCCTGCAGTCAAGACTCGTACTTCAGAAAAGTCCTTTTAGGCTAAGAAAGCAAAAAGAAATCAAGCAAGGAAACTAATAACCCCGCTTTCATAAAGCATTTATTTTTTTTTTTTATTTGAAAACATTATACAGGCATTACATTGCCACAGCCAGTCCATATAGGTGCATGCAAATATCAAAATGGAGAAAGATTTGATCAGTTTTTCAATGCAGGATTTGGGGTTGGGATTTTGTTTGCTTGGTTTTGGTTTTGGTTCATATTTCCATCTGCAGTGTCAAGATTAGTGTGCTTTATTATGGCATTTAACAATAAAATCCTACCCATGGGGTAAAATTTGTATTTGTAGCTAGCTCAGGAATACTAAATGTTTTTTTAAAAAAATGAAAGAAAACAATACTACAGGCTTGTCAAAATGTTAATAGCACAAGTTAGCAATCTCTACGCTATACATTGAAACTTCTCCTTATGACACAGTGGTGCAAAATTTTCAGTTGCTTGGTCTATCCTCGCACGTTTTGAAACTTTATAGCTGGAACAAAGACAAGGTCTGCCGCCCAGTGAAGGTTTTCAATCCAGTAGCAGAAAATTACATCAGTCTTGCTAAGGGCTGCTGGGGACCAGGAGTGTGAGAGAGTTCCAGTTTGTTCAGAGCTAGGGACTTCCTACACAACACGGAGAGTAGCTGCCGGTCGGATAGCCGAACCTTTGCTGGTGCCTACTGAGGTCTCCAACTGCAGGAAACAAGCAGGTAGAAGTGATGCTTTACCAGACCTCAGTTATTCAGTCAATGAAGTCACTTGTAAAGCTATCCTACTGTTTTTTCCTTGAGGTCCATCCCGCACCAGCACGCCGGTGCGAATCCAAGGATCCACCTTTTTGTGTTTTGTTTTTTTTTTAAGGGGAAACACGGGTGGTGAAGCAGCCCCACTTTGCACATCAAACTCCTCCTGTGTGAGCAACACAGGGGATGCTGGCTGGGCACAGAGTGCACGCCGAGACATTCACAACATATTTCTGTACAACAGAGCCTTTTCAAACAGCCTGTAATAAGTGCTTCAAATGGCACATTTCAGCCACCCGTGGACTGCAAACCCAATTAAGTAGAAACTCCCAGCCTGGCAACCTGGCTGGGAGATGTCTCCAGCTCAGCTGTTTCTGAGAAGACTCTAACAAACATCTACAAGTTAGTGTCAGAAAAAAATGAGGAGGGGGAGGTGGAAGGACTACAAACATTTGGCTTAAAAATAAATACTAATAATGAAATTAACTAAAACAATTATGCAAGGGAAAGAATTGTAAACATGAAACAAACACACGCACACGCACACCTTGAGGTTCTCAGACCAACACAGAGACTAATGTTCAGAGAAAGGTATTTAATTGGTATAAAAGGTAGCAAAAAAGACTGAGCTGACAGGTGCCCACCAGTTTGCCTCAAGGTACCTGAGGGAGCCGTGGTGGTTGTAGCCAGAGCTCCTGCTCCTGGGAAATGTATAAAACCCACCTGAGGATGCTTGCTGGCCCCTGTGCATAAGAGCTTCATCTGACCATGACCTTCCACCCCACAGACATTGCGCCAAAGTACCAGGCAACGTTTCTTGTGTGGTTTTTAATTTTATTTCCTTTTAATCGTGTAGAATTTAGACTTCACTTCCTATTCCTAGAATACAGATCCAATTTCTCTGAGGGAATGTTTTGTTTTTTAAAGTCCTAAATGGTTAAAGAGAAAAAAACTTGGAAACCTGAATGCTGAAAAGATTAAAGTAACAGAACTCAGGGGAAAAAAAATCATACAACTTGCTTTGACTTGAAAAGCAAGGCATTTTAACCAACGTTTTTGGGCCAGTTTTGGGCATGGTTTGGCAATACTGTAGACCATTCCATCAGCTGCAGAAAGACCACGGCAGGCAGCCTAAACGCAGTTGGATAGAAATCATCTCTTCTCCTCCTCCACAGCAAGAATAAGATACAACATACTTCTGCTGTTCAACAGCATTTTGGCATTTGCCACTTCATATATATTATGCATACATACTTCTCCTAGTCTGCTTTAGGGAAGTCCCTTCTATATTAAAGCAGAATAAATCATTTTACCTCAGCAGAAATCCATCCTGCTTGCTTGAACTGCTGTGTGGCCTTTCTAATCTCCAGAGTACAGATTGATTTTTTTTTTCTTTTTAAAATAGAAACTGGTAAGTTGTATTTTTCAAACATGAAGACCTTCATTTTCATTTGAGACAGATTTCATCAGCAGAATAACATTCAAATAAAACTCATCTTCAATGCCCACAAGCAGAATATTCACCAACCCTGACATAAACTCCGTTTTCAAATACAATGCATACACACTTCTACAGCACTACTGTGTACTTCTTAAACTCCATCCTTCTGAAGATCCTGAAGCATTTTTAAATAACTTGGTCCCATAACACCCCTGTGAGGTAGGTAAAATATCTTTATTCCCATCTATAAAGATTGGGAAACTCAGCCACACAGAAGGCAAGCCATGCCCAAGGACCACACAGAGATGTAGCAGATCTGTGAATAACACTCATGTCTCCTGGAACCTTCTCCTATCTGTTACATGTAAGATCATCTCTCCTTCCTTAATTTTAAATTAAAATTGGATGATGGATGTTGAAATAATGATTTCCTTTTATTGGGCTCTCAGAAGATCAAACACACAGGCAGAGGATTTTTTGTGGTGGTGACTAAGATTTTCCCCATTCTGATTAGGCTTTTGGAGCAGAAGTACAATTTTGGAGCACACCCTCACTATTTTCACAGGTCCCCAGGAATGCAAGAAAACTGCTGACTTCTTCTGCTAATTTTGTAGTTAATGCAAAATAATTGGCTGCACCCTGCCAGTACAAATGCCTCAGTGCTACTGCAGCAATGCCAGCAGATGGTTCAGTCTTTCTGCTCATGAATTCATCGCTTAATCTTCTTGATTCTTACCTTTTGTGGGTTTGGGTGAAAAACTGACATGTTTCTAAATAGCTATTGCTATAATAATGAACCACGGGAGACTAAGCAAACCAGAACAGCAGAAGGCGCCCTTGGTGCTCTGAGTATCTAAAATAAGTGCCCTGTAATCCACATGCCACGTTATCTTACTGTGAAGAGGTACAATACACAGGAAACTAGAAAATGCGTTTTTCTTTTTACAGCTTAAAATTTAAAAAGTAAGAAATCTGTGTTAAGTCGTGGCTACAGAGAAACAAACTCCCTGTCACCTGATGCAGAACCTCAGCCACTAGGAAAACTGCCATGGATCACAGAGAGGTCACTGCTTGAGTACTTCACTTCTGCAAATATAGAAAGGCTAAAATGCTCACCTTATACCTATTCCTAGAATAGAGACAGATATTGTAAGTTGTCCCTTCTCTGGATTCATGGAACAGATTACCTAGAAAGGGCAACTAGACAGAGAGCACAGATGAATGTGTTGTCTTTCCCTCACCAAATCCAAGGTGCTAGCAAAAATGTGTCAGGGTGTTTCTACCACGAGTAACCCATCTATTTGGTGCAAACAAAAAAATTTTAAAGAGCAATTAACAGTGATAGCACAAGTGTATTTGCTGTAAAAAGGTGACTTTTCCACAACTGGTGTGGCTTAGGCATAATAACACTCAGTGGGTGCAAAAAGGCCCTTTGATGAATTTCTTTTTTGTAATTTTAGCTTATATGTTGAGCATCTTTCACAGGTATTTTGAGATTAGCTGATTGATAAGCAGCAGTTTGTATTGCAAACCTGCTACTCATATCGTAAACGAGGTACAGGCAATTCTTTGCAATGAACACCCTGGAACAATTGATTTGTATTTTTATGAGCTTTCCTTATTTGCTACCTTGCATCTCACCGGTGTAACTGCACCTGGTAAATACCTTTCTCTATGTACAATACAGAGATAATGGATATATGAGCTCCAATGGACCATCAGTAGGTGATCAACAACCCTGGGTTTAAGCAACTCGAACGTGAGGCTCCTCTTCTGTCTCCTGCCCCAGGCTGGTGTATGTTACTGAAGGCTCCAGCTGGCCCGTGGCTGGCAGGTCTACAACAGGTCCTGAAGGGTTCCGAAACTGCTTGTACACCCGAGGATCCTGGGCTACGTAGGTGGAGGTGGAAGAGTAGAGCACCAGACCAACAAGGATAGTGAAGAATGACAACAAGTAAAGTCCTGAAAACTAAGCAGACAGAAAGAGCAGAGTCATTAGACACAGCACGGGTTACCCTGAGCTCATGAAGCTGCAGAGCTAGGCACAGAGCCTTGCTTCGGCACACACCATGCAGAACAACCCCCTTACCACAGGGATGTCAGCTTTTTTATGGGAACATCTCCTTAAAAGTTGATTTGCTCCCATCAGCTCCCCTGTCTCCCATAACCAGCAGCTAACTGGTGCCACACCGTGGCCCAGGCGTATCAAATATTGATCAGGTGGGACTTGGGCACAATGGATTCCAGTCACAGACACAAAGATGATTTTGTTGTGCTTTTAGAAAAGCCAATTACTTCTCCGAGTCCAAATTTCTCTAGCTCCAGTGTGGGGTACTATCATCTACAGTTGTCTGGCAGGCAGTGGACAAATCTTAAGTTAATTACAGCTAAACCACATGTCTGGGAAATATAATATGCTTTTGTTCATACAAAAATATAACTAAAGAAACATTTAAATAAGCACTAGAAACATGCACTTTTAAATATATAAATACTTTTAATGAAGGCCTAAAAAACCCACCTGCAGCTTCCCTTGCTTGTAAACACAAAGCAGATTCTAGAAGATTTAGTATGACTTTGGACAGGATGAACTTCAGCTGTGAAACATGCTCTGAGTTGACCTCAAGAAGTTTGAAAGTACATGTGGAGGGCAGTTAACTGAAGGCTCAAGTACACATATTTTGGCATACAGCTCCACTGGATCAGGGGTCAGCCTGAATTTTCTGACATATATCCAGGCTCAGTGTGCCTGGACTAAAAATACAACATAAATAACCTTTTTGGCAATACCTTAGCAGATAGAGGCAAAGGCAGGGTTTCAAAAGCACAGATTGGTGGATATTAGCTTTAAATACTGGGTTCCTGCTGTAAGGGACACAAAAATGGCTTTCAGCCCACAAAACTTATCTCCCAGTCCTAGACGACATGCTACTTCTTCTTGCATGCTGTGTGTGAGAAGCTATGAGGGACAAACCACCCTGCATAACCAAGCTTGGTGGTGGGGATGTAGAACTGATTTCTATTAAGTGGGACTTTAAAAAGTGCTTCTGTTCTGCAACTGTCAGGGATCCACACTTGAACACCAACAACCAGCTGCAACCTGTTATTAGCTGATTCATGAGGTACTTGACTTTTTTTACATAAATGTGCCTGCAAGTCTGTTTTTTAATCCTAACTGACTGTGCTTTGAGGGACACTCAATTTGTTTCCTCTGGGTCACGTTTGCATGGCCTAAGATGGAGGGAATGGGCTAGATTATCTTGGAAGCTTTTTAGTATTCTGCCTTCTATTCTTAAATTAAAAATCACTGTGGAGAAAGCAACTTTTGCTTAAGCTAACTTTGTAGTTATGTTAATTTGTTGCCATTTAATATTAATAAACCTAAAAAACCTGCATCCAACCTCCCTCCTGAGGGAGCATTTGGCTTTTTTACAGAATTTACAGTATCTTTGAAAGCTTTGGACATATAACCCATGGTGATATATCTGTATGTGTTTTTGTTTCCCACAGCTAGCAGTGCACATTCTAGAGGGAAAGGACCGATGGTGGGGAAAGTTTAAAAAATGTGTCAGAGGATTACAGGGTAGGAAGAGTCCTGCTTTTCATCAGCTGATAACTGTTTTTTTTTCCCAGGAATGTCACCAGGTCCTCACGTGTCATCTGGCAGTATGACCTGATGCAGTCACCCAGCTGTCCCACCAGCCACAACCAGTGTTAAGCCTCACCCTGGGTCAGCTGAAGGATTTCTCCAATGTGTCACAGCTCTGAATAAAACTCTTTAGGCTTAGATCTCCCCCATGTGGCAATCAAACCCAAGTCAATAATTTGAAAGCATTTTTCAGTTTATTCTTCTCCCCCACTTTTCACTTCAATTTTGCTCCAAGCACTTTCCCCTCACTTCCTCTTTGGATGTGAACTTGGGTACCACTTGGCAGCAACGGCCTTGACTAAGCTGAAGCAAAGCTCGGAAGCCAAATGCCTCCAGTTTCCTAAGCAGGGACCTAGTTCCCTAGTTTTGCACTGTCCCTCCTTCCCACTGGATGCCTGAATCTCTCACCCCAGACAGCCAGTTGGCTTCTTTCACTGTATAACCAGAGTGCCAGCCAGATTTGTGATTGCCTTGCGTCCTGCTGTGAGGAATCTGTGAAGCTTCCAGCAGCTTACTGTGCTCTTTTTCTTGCTCTAGGAGCTGCCCAGCCAAAACCAATGCACTTTCTCTACCACATCTCCCTCCTCCTGGCTGTACCTCTCATTCCTCCCTCTGGGGCTTCCTGCCAGTGGACTCTTTTGCCCAGCAATAGTCTCTCTGTGACAGTGCCCCCTCCAGTGGCAGCTCTCCAGCCTGGGAGAAAGGGTTTGGACAAAGCTTGGGGAAATCCAAACAAAGGCCTGTGAATCATTTGTCTTTGGTATCTATTCACAGTTAGCGTAAAGAGACCTGGAACCTGACTGCCCTGTAGCAATTCCATCTTTTACCTTCCTTAGAAACAAGCTAAGATTCAGGCTGAATTGTTTTCTGCAGCAGCTCTCTGCAGCACTGAACTGTTGCTAGTAAGGTTACTACAAGGATATATACTGTAGGAATATGAAAAATCTCTGGGGTTTGCCAATACTCTGTCAGACTGACTCAAAGCCCCTTGAAATCAATGGGTATTTTGCTCCTCCTAAAATGGCAGTGAACCCAGCAGTGTGAAGGGAGGATGTAGACTTACATCAAATGCAACATGATTTGATGAACAAAGGTTCATCAAATGCAACACCTGTTGTTCTGTGTACTGTGTTCCTCAGACTCTAGCTGAAGCCTTTGTATTTTATTGAAGATAGGATTTCCAGGCACACTCTACTGACAGGTCAACATGCAGGTTTTGGAGTTTTTTTTACCTTGATCTGCTGAGATATGGCATGAATAGACAGCAAAAGAGACACATTGAAAACCAGAAGGAAGAGATAGTCCTAAGAAATGAAGTGAGGGAAGTTCATTTTTCATTACTACTCTCTATACTACTGCAGTACCAAACTTGTAGGCTCTCAGAAGTATGAAATTACTCTTTTGAGTATTGCACTTCATTTTTTTCTGACTTAAGTCTCACTTTCTACAGAAATGTATTTTCTCTAAGACATTTTTAAAAAAGAATATCCAGATTTGTATGTTTATCCACGTACCACTTCCCTCCATGCTATACATAAGCTATTGAAAGAGTACCACAGTCAGAAATTGTTTAGCTTAGATTAGCCAATGGGTGTCACACCCAGTAGAGTAAGCAACAAAAAAACCCCCTTCTTTTTCTGTATCAATAAATAATTTTACTATAGATTTTTTTACCTACACATATAGGTATTTCTGTATAAAAGCTTGCTTATCATGTAATTTATTGAGAGACTAGATGACACTGTGATTAAACTCATGACCTAACACTTGAGGCCTGGGAATGAGTTTCAGTCTATGAATTTCTTTTATGAATCAAAATTGTTTGAATGACCCTCAGTTTCTTACCAATTTAAAAGAGAGAGTTACATTGGGTTACTGAATACAGGCAGAGATCTCCTTTGCAGTGAAAAACTAATTGTCTTTGTTACAATAACATTTCACATTTCATCACTGACGTGAAAGGCACCTGCCAAAACTTACTAAGTAGTCAAAACAAATAGTTAAACCAGATCTTATCATGGTTCTGACATCTGAGTGTCTGTAAATGCTTTCACAACCAAAATACTCAATATGGAAGGCACAATATTATTTACAAACATTAAAAAATTAGGAAAATGTAAAAAGTGTCTTTTGCAGGCATTGTTTAGTACCTGTAGTGAAAATAGCTTAGGTGCCTGCCAATTTTAATATAAACACGCAAAGCAAAGCCTAGACAAATATACCAAGATAACACATATGACAACATTTGCTCAATCTACCCAAACCAACACTGATTTAAGGTGAAAGTATGTTTCTGGTATTTATCTAAGAGATGTTCCTTAGGGACCAAGTACTTGAATGCATTCACCCAGCCAGGCCCTGCAGAAGAGTTAATGCCCTCTGATGGATGAGCTGCAGGAGCAGGGGTCTTGCTCCTTGCTCTGATACGTGCTGCTGCAAAATCCTGCCAGAAAACCCCTGCTGCAGTTAAAGTCTATCTGACAACAGAAAATACATGGTGCAATCAGTCTGACCTTCTGTTATCCATGCACAAATTCTTTTATTTTAAAAAAGAACAGAACCTAAGCTTATCTGAGTGTTCATTTTTTGTTGTTACTGGTAGTCTGGTAGTGGGTTTTATGGTTTGTTTTTATTTTGTTTTTGTTTTCTTTAATGCATTACCTTACAACAATGCTACATACAACTGTGAATCAAGTTTACAAATCCCATTTGAAATTTATCTTAAATACAGTATTTTTTTTCCAAGTGAACCTAAGTAATAATTTTGGGAATAAGTCACACATCACGACGTTTCTAAAGAACCACATGACAATGGCATCTGAAGAGATTTTTTTAAAAATCCAGAATGAACTACGAAATATTTCAAAATCTACTCTCAACTAGTTCTTATCCCCCTACTTCTTATTATCTTGCCATGCAAAACTTGTCTTCCATATATTCTTAAGCTATTATAGTTAAAACATTACTACTATTTCAGCTTCCAATTTTTGCACTTTAAAGTAACCCAGCTGACAAGACAGGTGTAAAGAAACTTCTTGCTGGGTAGCAGTGCATCTGATTTCATTGCCTTGAGTACTGATAAGAACATTGAAGCAGAAGAAAAAAAATTGAGAAAAAACTGTTCAGAAGACAACTGTTCTTCAGTACACAGGTCATGAATCTAGAAGTGAAAGCAGGAAGAGAGGATGTAGAAGATTCACTCTCACAGCCAGGAGACACTGCCCTGACTGGATGCTGCAGAGGAATTCACAGAGAAGTAGCTCTGTCACAGATGTCCACACCCATGTTACCACTGAGGCCAGGGCAAAACAACACCCAAAGTGACAAAACCAGACAGACCTGAGGCTACAGAGAAGCCCACATGGACAAAGAAACTCAATGATTGCTAATTTTAGTTTTTCACTCAGCTATCATGGTAACCATCATGACTTTTGTTACTACGGTTGTGAAAATGCAAATTCTATTTTACTCGGTCCATTGAACTGGAAATAGCCTGCAGAGCAGACTGCTGAGGCTGCATTGCTCCAGCCCCATTTGTATTTTGGAACAGCAGTTATAGATGGAAACACTTGGTAGATAATATGAACGCCATCTCCTAGCCTATGGCAACCCAATTGTGCTTTTTGAGTCTTAAAAAGGGATTTTTTAAATAGGACTGACCGACAATTCAGAATTGTCATGTTTCACATATTTGGTGATAAAGTATGAAATGGAATAACTACATTTTCCCCTACCTCCTCTAGAAATGTTCCACATTTCAACAAAAATGAATAAAGAAACCCAGTCCATGAACTCAAATTTTAAACCTTAGAGAGAAGCTATCTCCTCAAAATTGCACTGATGAAGTGGGACAAAATTGTACCTCTCAGGTAGAATTCATTCTGTCCCATGTTTCTGCTGACACCCTCCGTGCTCTCCAGACAGGCAATTCCCACCAACGTCTTATTCCAGCCAGTGCCTCTGCAATCTGATGAACCTTGATGTTTTCTGAACTAATTCAGTCTGCAGCATGTGCTGCACAGCCCATCAAAGCCAAGGCCTATAGGAGTTCCTGCAATGACTTATGTCTCTTCCCCCCTGGGTAATTTCACACATGAGTACTTGAGTGGGCTGAGCAAAGTGAGTTAGGACCAAAATTCTCTCATTAGCTTTTAGATCTCAAAGAGACATTTCCACTTGGTTTGATGAATTGATGGAGAGACTGAGCTTCTTTTCACAGTTTTCCATTTTCACCTCCAAAACAGCAAATGAAGTTGACCCCAACCAAGCGCAGAAGTTGTGCTGTGGGATGCACGCGGTCTCCAGCCAGCAGCAGTGCCAGGAAGGGTAAGGACTCTGAGAGCTGTGAACTCTCACAGTGCTTCTCTTGCATAGCTGGATATTACAGGTACATTATTTTATTAATAGGAATGGGATCCAACATCTTAGTCATATCTTATAGTGTTCTCTGGTGACTCCCTTGGCTCAGACTCACAAGGATCTGATCCGATTTGTCTTAGGCTGACACCGTGACTCACTCAGACTGTTGCTGACTATTTTTTGTCCCAGCCAGTGAGGAAGATGTCTCTGTTTTCTCTTGCTGGGGAGAAATGAATGGTTCCCTTGGGATTCAGGGTCTGCTCTGCTCTTTATTAGGAGAATAATCTGCTGGTTCAGCCTTGATTACTGCTATCTACCTTGAAAGGTGAGAGATAAAAGTCCCAACCTTTGGCTGATCACTGTTCCCAGGTGAGTGATTTGCTAAGGATACATAGACATCTTTCCAAATATACTGCAGAACCAAGGTCTCGGCAGGTGATGATACATCTTTATCATCAACAGAACCTGGGGCACAACAGTGAAACACAATATTTTGTAAAACCCAAAAGACACCAAACACCATAATGTCTGCTGTG
Organism: Heliangelus exortis; assembly: GCF_036169615.1. Lineage (NCBI taxonomy): Eukaryota > Metazoa > Chordata > Aves > Apodiformes > Trochilidae > Heliangelus > Heliangelus exortis. Next base: position 65,641,946 of record NC_092424.1, read on the forward strand.
AGTTTTCCAGACTGTGTTGGAACAGATAAAACTCATCAACTTGAACCTTTATATGTCTTGCTAGATCTCTCAGATCTTTAATCTAGACATCCCTAAAGGGACCCAGCCCACTGACATATGGTTTAGCATGGCTTCTCAGCTCTCCAACTAGAGAAACTTGAATGCCCAAGAAGCAGCATTGGTTCTCTTGCTGAGAAGGGTATAAATGGATGCTGGACATCTTTAGCACTGGTGATGACTTCTGGGCAGTGAGTCTGCATGTCTGTCCCCTACCAGCAGGACTGCATTGTCTCCACTGGGATGCAAAGTGAATTTTGTAGCTAGTTCTTCCACATCTGTTTTTTCTCCTGTCCACTGTCAGCCATGCAAGAAGTTTTTCATTGGATGAAGGAGGCTTGAGCTGCAGGGCATTTCTCAGCACATCATTTGTGCTCGTGCCAGCCACAACTCAAAGCAAGAAGCATCTGGCTTGCTTCAATGACAGTGGAAACCTGACATCAGCCTCACTGCCATTTGGTGAAAGCAAAGATGCCAAAGGAAGTTTTGCCTCTGTCATTTCACACGTGGGAGAAAGGCCATACTCCTCAGTGCCTGCTGTCTGCTTGCATCCTCAGTGTGCTCTAAGTCAGACTAAATTCTGCCCATTACTATGGCTTATACTGACTCACAAATGTGGCATAGAAATCGTGATGCCAGTTGATTCTCGAAGATCCTGTTCTAGTGTTTGCATGTTTTACTGTAGGTAAAAAACCAACAGTGGTCAACGCCTTCTGTCCTATAGCAGCACCCTCCCTTTTCAGCCCTTGCATGGTATTTACTGGTAGGCACAGTTTAACTGGTAAAACAATGGTGTGTGGGAAAGTCCTAAGCTCTCAATTGTTGAGGTTATCTATATGGGAGACAAAGAAGGAGGTTACTGTAAAACTGTCACCAGAGATTCTGTTAAAATTTGGGAAACTTCATAGTTTTTCTGGAATTAATTTGTGGAATAAAATAAACTGACAGAGAAAACTGATAGCATGTGAAGAGAAATCTCCAAGGTTGATGTAGGCAGCTGTAAGGTAAATGCTGGGTTTGCACAAATCTGCATGATTTCATGCTTCTCAGGTGGTACAATTAGAAAAATTTCATAATAGGCTGTCTTTTCTAAATATATGCCTGTGAGGGCAAAATGTTTGTGTGAAATGGCTTCCTCTCCTTTCCTGGGTGCCTGGAGAGATGGGAATGCTGCTTTCTGTTCTGTTTCCCTTTGTTGTTTCTGCCATCAAATGTGGAGGAAAAATGAGCCTGTGTTCAGTACCCCTGCAGCAGCAGCAGTCTGTCTAATTAAAAACTGCAAGGTAGAATGAGTCCTGCAATCTGTTTTAATCTTACCTACCTAAATAATAAGAAAGAGATTTTTTAATGTGAAGCGAAAACACCTATATTATACTGCTCTAATTTCCTGTGAACATCCTTTCTGCAGGATAAGAGGGCTTCATTTCTGGTAATTTTATATCAATCACTTAGCAAGACAGTGGTAAAGCAGTTATTCTTTTAAATGTTCTTAATACAAAAAGGAGGAACACAACAGAAACGCTTATAAAAATAAAAACAACTTCCCCTCCCCACCTTTAGCTTTCAACACCCTTTGCTGGTTTGCTCTGTCAGCTGTCAGTTGTCCTTCTGGTTTTGTGTTCAAATATTTCATACAGTAGCAGCTTTCTGCTCTACTTGGTTCTCTACTACTCTACATAAGGCTGTGTTCAGTGTGTTCAAAACCAAGGTTATAATAATAGATTCATCTTGGATCCTTTGTTTATATTTCTGCTGCAGAATCTAGTCAGATAACATGTCAGTAATGCTCTCCCAGAATGTCTTTTTTGTCTCTCAGCCATACAAAGAGTGAGCACTCCTACCCCGTGAAGCAAGAGACACGCAGCTGCAGTCATCCTTACTGCGAGTGACTATTTAAGCTGTTTGGAGGGAGTAAGATTTGTTTGTTTCTCATCGGGGTTCTCCATGCTCTGGTGCTTTTGCTGCAGGCAACAGGAGGCCAAATATCAAGTGCTCCAAGAGCTCTCAACTAAGTCAACTCACAAGACAGGTGCACAAAGGAATCAGAACAGAAAGCGTGTCCTAAGCTGTTGAATTCAAACCCCATTACTGCATAACTCAGATCACATATTCCACATAGAAAATATACACTGTTCCCCTGCAAGATTATTGGAATTTTTGTCTACTGCCCTCTAATCTATCTGAAGCCTTCCCCGCAACCTCCTTGTTATGATAGCAGAAAAATTTCCCTTATTTCCAAACTTATGCATAATTGTTTTCCGCCCATATGTTCATGTATCTGTAGCACAAATTCTTCTCCTTTCCTACTTGTGAATTTATAGATGAATTTGTATATATCAAGGTACTCTAGTCCCTTCCAGTCCATTGTAAATCAAAGCTATGCTTCATACAGAAAGCATTTTTTAGGATTTGCACATTCAATACATTGTTAGCAGACACACACTTACTCTTTCAAAGCTTGAGACCAGATAAAAAACAAAGTTCTGTTTGGTCCTCTTGAGCTGGCCAAGAACCCTGCAGCTACAGCTAGCCAAGTACTGTCTGGAGATGGTTGTCCCATCCTATGGCATTATCACTTCTCCATTAATTCTAGAAATACCTACTGACCCATTTGGAAACAGCTTTGTCATCACAGTGCTCAGATTCCTCCCATCTGTCGCCACAGACATTCCCTCACACTTTTGCGCTTCACAGCGTTTTCCAATGTCATCCAGTTCTTGTTGTCTGAATATTTTAATCCTTCTTCCTTCTGAGGGTGCCAAAGCTATTATCACAGTCACTACACCAGACTGGTCTTCAGACCAACACTTTGGGATCTCCATCAGTGAGCTCCTGCCACCAAGCTGTTTCTCAGCACATTGCCTGGCCCTGTGTCCTTATTAGCCAGTTTCTTACCTAGCTCATAACCTCTACAGTGCTAGTTCTGTTCCTTAGCTTAAGTGGTAATTTTCTGCACTGTATAGAAGCCTTACAGGTTAGAGCTGCCATTAACTTTTGTCCACAAAAATCTGTTGAATTATTAGATAGATAGCATATTTAGATTGGATGATTTACCTTTTGTGAGCCAGTTTGCATTTTATCCAATTTTCTATTTATCTCCATGTCCCTAATTATTCCTCCCTGATGTCCACTTCTGCTTTTAGTTCATTGCCTAATTCATATACAATTCTTCCAAATGTCTATATTCCCCAGAACGAAAGTATTCAGATTATTGTCTCCTGTTTCTACTCCTGAGGTAGTAAATTCGACTTCTAATCATTATTGTGCATTGTTTTCATATTTAACTCTCGTCCTTACTGAAAATGACAGAAGGTCCAGATTTTGTTTTGGTGCCAAGATAAAGGTTATTTAAATTCAGCCTCTGCTGTCTCTTCATATACAAGAACCTTTTATAGATTGTTTCATCTTCTTCTTCATTGCCAAGCTTAGTTTATCTTTTACAGTGATTGGACTTTACTCTTTTTCTTTTTCACCTGCACAGTTATCAGGTTTTTTTCTGAGATTATTTCTTACATGTTGCTTTCTATTTATTTATAGTAATTTTTAAAAAAGAATGTTTTGTCTAATTTTAACCGGAGCTCTTCCCTATACTTAAGTATACTTTCCTATACTTCCCTTGTACTTAAGATACAAAATCCAGATTACTGGATGAAAGCTATTTCAAATCTCCTTCAGGCTAATTCTCAGCCTTTTAAACACCTGAAAAAGCAGATACTCTTGCTTGCTAAGCTTAACACGTGCAGGTGGTGAGCAGAAATTTACTACAGTTAAATGACTTGTTTAGCAGTAGTGCTGATGACAAGCATCTATCTCATACCATGGGTTTGAAAGCTTCCAGTTTAGTGGAAAGGGGGATTTTAGACAAAAAAAGAAGATACTTTTTGAAGGCTTTCTAGCAGTTAGTAAAATATCCTACTGCATGGAAAGCATGTAGCAGTGGTGCTGTAGGACTGATACTGTATCTGCCAGTTATCTATCCTTCACTTTGGTGAAAAACAGAAGGTAGTTTGGATGCTTTAATCCTGTATGTCTATCATTCATTGATTTGGCTGGCAGGAAGAACAACTGGAGATAGCACTTCAATTCCAGTTAATCATAACAGATTCCAGTTTTACAAATGTTTCTTGCCAATGGCTCATGGACCATGTGTACAACCAGGCATAATTCTTAACTCATTGCCTAAATATTCTACTTTCTTTTCTGGTTAATCCTGGAAATAAGGACTTTCTCAATTCTGTAAGAAATCTCCAAATTTATAATGCAGCTATTGCATTTAACTCTTACCATTTGCTTTCAAAGATGATTCTGTCCGCATCTCTAGGGAACTTGTAGCTTTTTTCCCATATGCTAAACTGGAAATAGCATTCATTTTCCAGTAACTGAAACTTATTTAAGCTCCATGAATCCAGTTGCTGCTTTGCTAATTAATTTGGGTTTTATTTTGTTGTTGATTTGGTTTTTTTTTGGTTGTCTCTCCTCTGGGTTGCAAATTATTGCTGAGGTATTTAACTCAACACATTCATTGTACTCCCTTGTCTTCAAAAGTATGCTTGACTTGGGAAATGCTGAGGATCTCATTTAAATTTTCCCCCACAAATAATTATAAAACTAAGCCTCTTGGCCTTTGTTTTCATATTCATTGAGTATCACTGAGAAAAAGTATGATATTTGTAAGTTGCAGCTCTTTTAATAGGATGTCTTTGTTATGTTTTTCTGTTACGTTTTTTTCTGTGTGCTTTTCCTTAGAATACAGAAAAAAAAAAGTGCTTGCTACAATACATTTTCCTTTCTGCCATTCTTTCAAACCATTTTCGTGTTCTCTTTTGCTATGTATTTGTATTGCTTCATTCCCCCAAATTTCCTTTTCCAGCCCACCCTCATCAGGACCTTTGAAGCTTGTATGGTTTTGCTGAAAATTTATGATTCAAGAGTTACTTGTTTTCAGTAACAGGAAGATTTCTGTTAATATGCCTGCACTTTCACATTGGGTAGGAATTATAAGCACTTCACCTTTACCTTCCACACAGCTTTTACCTTTAAGTTTACTATTTTTTCCAAAACACCTTTTATTTTCTTCAAGGTATAAGGACTGAATTTAATAGTGTACTCCATGGTACAGTCAAGAGATCTCTGAACAACTTTTTTCCTTATATTAAAATACAAACCCAATGCAAACAAGCAATGTGATATGGATATTATTTGTCTCCAAGTGCTTAAAGCCCGTTGTTACGATATTTGGCTTTTGACATTCCTTTAAGCTGATAACATCCAACTATCGACTCCAAATGAAAATGATTGCTGGATGGAGGTCTTAAGCTAAATGTAAGGATATCATTGCATGTTCTCTCAGTTTGAAGCTGTTGCCTCTGTCTGTCTGCTCTAGTGCTTGTGTGTCTGAAGTGATGTTGAGCCCAGGGGCTCAATGGAACAGTGGCATCACCTCTTCTGACTGCAGACAGCAGTGACTTCAAATTGCATGCAAAATGAAACGGCATCCTGAATTACACACAGTCCCAGTTCCCTAACCATTTTCCCCTAACCAGTTTCCTAAACTCTGCTCCTTCTTACCTACCCCTGCTAAGGCAGCAGTGAAGACCTGGGGTTGATAGACTCAGAATTCTGCAAGTTAAAAATTCAGGTCCATGACAGTGACTTGAATTACCTTTTTCCATTAGTCAGAATACATTCCTGTCTATTTATCCATGTTCAATTCATTCTCCAAAGAGAAATCCTTGTTCAAGACAGTTAAAGTGTATTTTATAACTGAAAGCAATACCAAGCCCCAGCCAATACCAGCCCAGCCATCAATACCAACAAACCCATTGTAGTCACATAGAAACACCAGTGTTTGAAACTTAAAATCCAGTGGTTCTTCTTCATTTCCCATTGAAAAAACAGTGGAAACGAATAGGACTTTAAACCTCTGTTTGTGGTTTTGTTTGAAAAGTAACAATTTCTCTCTATTAAGAGAGTAAACCACTTTCCCAGTGCCTTGCAGGTCAGAGCACTTAAGTGGTTCGTTGCAAGCATGTCTGACCACCAATTTCAGTAGATTACATAGGCAGATATACTGTCACTTCTCTTTCTCTGGGGGCTATCTGTACACAGACTAATTTTACACATCTGTTTTCTACTGTTAGCATTTATATCCTTGTTTTATTTCATGTATTCTTTTGAGTAGTCAACATCTATTAAGCAATTTACTAACCAATATGACCAAAGAAAGGCAGATCTCAGTCACACAGTGGTGCTTTTTTCCCCCCCCCGATCATTTGCCTTGCCCATACAAACTACTTCTTACTTCAGTCTGAAATTGGATTTATTTCATGACTACAGGAGTTTCTGCTGGCCTCAAGCACTTTTCATACAAATTAAAATTAACCTATATTACACATGTATTTAAAAAGAGTATAAATGTGTCAAATTGAAAAGCTCTTCTGAAATTGCAAACAAACCTTTTTAAAATTTTAACACTTGAGTTATGCAGGGAGATGTTGTGCTGAGACATAAAAAAAATTGATTCAAAAGGTACAATAAAAAAGGATGACAAATGGAGAAAAAAAGGAATATGGTGGCTATCTAATCATTGATACAAAAACCCACTATGAGCTGACAACCAGGTATGGCATAGCAAGGCACAGAATAGTACAATTATCAGTAAACTCTATTAACTAGGATTTCACCAGGAATATTAAGAAAACTAAACTACATATTTAAGAGAATATAAATCCATGTATAGTTAGGTAGGCCAGCTCTGGGCTGTTCTCTTGCTGTAATTATGAAGTTGTTCCTGCCTAGGAAACCAAAACATTTGTTCTGTAGTTGAAGAGAAAAAAAAATATTCCTAAACTGAGTTCCAAAATAGAAACTGACGCTCTTTCAAGAACAGAAATCCTGAATTTGCTTCTTTTCTGAAAAACCTAAAGCTGCTTTTTCTAAAACAAAGTTTGCTTGCTGGAAATTCTGGCAACTGCTGACTGCAGCTGTCAGGTTTATCTCCATGGCAGATGCCTGGAAGCTGTAAAAGCTCCTTCTTGGGGTTCTGGGCTGCCTAATGCAGATCTGAGATTTGTTCTCTGACTTCCAAAATCCATGAGCTGCATAACTTGTGTTTTCTCATGCCTGAAATCTTCCAGTCCTAGAATACCTGGCTGAAAACATTGGAAAATGTGTGTCTTCAACCTCGTAGATTTGTGGACAAACTAACAGTCAGGGGCTGAGAAATGCCAGCCTGTGTTATCTTGGGAGCATACTGAAAATACAATGTTTTCAGTTAGCATTTAAGTTTTGATAATTAGGCATTTCCAACAAAAATGTATTTTGCTAGAAAATTCCTAATCAGTTCTACTGTGATCAGTCTTTCAACATAAGACACTCCTCCCTCTCCCCACCAAAAAAATCCCAAGCTAAAAGCCCTGAAAACAACCTACAAAACTTGACATTTATGGGTTAGTGTCTGAAAAAAATATAATTGAAACTGAAGCTTTCATCATAACTTCTGCAGTATGAATACAACTTCTTTTACACTCTGACAGCTCCAAAACACTGAATATCCACGTTCCACTATTCATGCTTTGCAACTAATGAATCTGTGTCAAGGTAACACTGTGAAAGGAAGAAATATCCTTTTGACAATGCAGTTAGATGCCATATCTGTGCTATGTTGTTTAAAATCTTCTGTCAGACTATGTAAAACCCAGGTGGTAGTAATTTAACTTTCCAGCTTCTACTCTGTTTTGTCATTTTACTTCAAAGCTTTTTTATTGTATGCCAAACTACACTCTCAAATAAAGGGTGGTCCTTTCTTTCACAGGAATATACATTCAAGTGTGACCAAAGATATACCTCGAAGCAGCTCTTCAAATACAGATACCTAACTTTTTTCTAAGCTACTACATTTTGGCAGAGGAAATACAATTAACTAAGCAACTAGATAAACAAATAGATGTAAAGAAATGTGAAAAAGAAGCTTTTAAAATGCCACTTAGATGAAAAACATGTCTGCAGTACAGCTTCATCAGAGCACAGTTGATGAGTCTCACTGTAAGAAACTCTGGCAAAGAAAAGATTCATGCATGTTTCTGCACATTAATGTGCACATTCTGCACATCAGGCATGTACATTACCAATGGCATAAAGAATTAACTAGTAATGTGATTTATCCTCATTAGCACCAAAGGCTTAAAAGCCTTCACCAGAATAAAGGCCCTTTGTCATTAAGTTCACTTCTAACAGAGTTTATGGGTCAATCATCATGCGTATTCTATTTCATCAGGAAAACATCAAAAAATATGACTGAGGAAATTATGATGTAAAAATTAGTTGTTTAGTCTGTGCTGTCTACTCCACTAGAAATACTGACAAAGTTTAAAATACACGTGTCAGTCCCCTAATAAGTGAAAGCAAAGGATCTTATTGACTTCAGCTTATACTCACAAAGAAGTTTAAAAAAATGTGAGAACATAATTTGAAGTGTTTTCTCAGCTTGTTCAGATGATTGGGAAAAGTCTGTCAGGTGTTTATGGATGTCTGTGAAGTAAAAATAAATCTAACAAACAAACAATCCTCCCCCAGTCCAAACCAACTCCACCTCCTGCTCCCAAAGTAGAGGCATCATATCCACCTTCCACTAGCAAAAACCAGGACTGTCTGAATCACACAGAGTCACCATAATGCATGGTCTTCATATCCACAGTCAAGAAACTGAATTTTTTATAGACTATTCCTTCAGCAGCAGACTTCCTTAATTTAGGAAAATGAACTGAAACCCACTGTCGTCAGCAGAAAAGCTCACACTGGTTTCAGTGATTTGGATCAGGATGGTAAAGTCCAGGCTCATAATGAAGGCTCTTAATTCTTCTTATTTTTTTCCAGTAAGGGACATATTTTCATCTCAGTGAAGCCTATATAAACCTCTAATTCATCACCATTGCTTAGGATCTGTGCTGGTAAAAATGAAATTGGAACCTACTACCCCCAGCTTGTATCCTCTGTTCTCCATTACGTTAAAACTCAGTCTCCTTCATGGCTTGGTTTTGATGTAATGGAAAGGCTGCCACCTGCTCCCTTCCATTGGAGGCACTCTGCTGTTAGAATTAGCATTGAAAAGTCATTTTTAGAAGCACCAGTAAGTATCAGCAAGTGAGGTTTCAGCTATCATTATTTCAGATTTCTGGTGCTGAAAGGTTTTGAGTACAATGTTTGTTCATGTAGCCAAATTCTCACAGGCACCTTCCACGATTCTAAATCAAGATCTCTGACTTCCTTGATTTATTATGAAATATATGCATTTTCTTCATTTGGAAAATGCTACTATAACCAGAAATTCTGATTTTCATAGCTGCATCTTGCATAAAATAATGAATGGATTTGCCAAGGCAGAATGTAATTGTGCTTGGCTTGCTTGGGTAATGATATAATATAGCGTGACTCGACCTGCTGGTGCAGAACACAATCAGTATGCACACTCCAGCTGAAGAAAACATAAAATAAGCTGCTTAGATCATTTAGTGAGAACCCAATTTGCTTAGAATTAGTAAAGGACAACTTTAGGCTTGCAAATGAAAAGTAGGAACTCGAAAAATGTACATAAAAATAAAACTAAGGCCAAGACAAAAATATATAAAAAAGAACACCTCCTAATCAACTGAACACCTGAAGCAGTTATACAAAAGTTCCAACCCCATACATCTGGAAAGCTGCAACAAGAGTTGTGTCAGGTTAACATGCTGTATTTCTAGGTTCCATGGGCATGGGAACTGTTCAGTGCACTACAAGATATCTGCATATAGGGTAAGAATATAAATGCAGCTGCTTATAAACCCACTGTCCCATATGTCATGATGTTGCAAATCTACATTAAAAAGAAATGCCAATGAATCAAAACACTTCAAATGCAATCTTCTCCTCAGTTTGTTTTTCTTCTCAGTTTGTTTCATTTAAACTAATTTCCTGCATTTTCCATAGGTTGTTCATAGATTTACTGCTATAGGTGCAATAAACCTGTCTGGTGCTAAAAGTAGAGGAACACAGAGAAAAAAAATCACTGTTAGTTTCTTGAAAGCTTCATAAAATTATATTCTTCAAAGGCTACTAAACCACTCAGTTGATCCTAATTCAGCATAAAACTATTTGCTTTCCAGTGGAGTGAGGCTGTGACCATTGGCCATTGCAGCAATAAGCAGAAGGAGCTATGTATCTGAGGGGAGTACAGCTGGGCCGGGAGTGAAGACACTTTTTGGAAGCTAGAACACAAGCAAGTGTACATAGTCTTAGGAGGGAATTATTTTAGATCATTTAATGCTAACATCTTGGACTAATCAGAGGAGTAAGGAGCAGAGGGGCCCACCACCTATTTGAGGTACAACTCAACCACTTTATCAGGACAAATGATCAGACCTTACCTTCAGCTACAAAACCTTCCAGTTCTGAGCCTTTTTAAGCACATTTTCAGTACATACTTAAAGGAAGGCCAGGGTGCCACTGTGGTCAAGAGCTAACACTTAATGTAGAAAGACATCAATGGGCTTGAACATTCTGATTCCTGTCTATGCTAATGTACCCAAAAATTAGACATATGGAAGAAGTAGAATCTTTTATGTATCTTCTGCCTTTTAAGTGCCTGAAATTTAAAGTTTGCATTTGCAAAAGTCCCTTATTTTTTAGGTCTGAGCAATGCTGAGCACAAAGCTGTCCAACCCATTCTGCCTTTTGAGTCTCTCCTAACAGAGTTTGATTTTGCTAGAAAACCACCACCAGTCTTTTAAAAATTTAATTTGTCCGTCTTTTGGAGACTGTTTGGAACCAGTGGACTAAGATCAATGAATACATTTCGCTTGGGTTTCAAACAATATTTTTAGCAGGAGATAACAAATTTCAGCTAATATCTGATGTCAAAGGCTTTGAAGTGTGGAGCAGAAAGAATGAGGAATCAAATCACCATGGATATACCTCCTAAGCAGCACACAACCTCTACATTATGTTATCAGTAAATTTTTCTTCTATATTTGCTTTTCCTTAGTCTAGAAATATTTTTAGGGCCATAAAACAAAATGAAGGCAATGTATATGCAGAAAACAAGTCTGTGTTGGATTCTCAAGCTTTGAACTTTCACTGTCTTGTTCAAATTCATTCAGTACCATTTGCATAATAAAACTGGATTTGAGTTGGTTATCTAATCAGAATTTCAAGGCTTTCATTTACCCAGCACTTCTCTGGGCCACGATTTTGGCTATCAAGTAATCTCCCTCTTACAAATAAATGATGGTACAAAGCAATTGACTTCAGTACCCTGATGCTTTCATATGTGGGACACTGGAGGGGACACTTTTAGATAATGAAGTGTAATTGTAGATGAAATGTGTGCTGCAGAACACAATGCTTTAAAGACCAGAGGACACGAGAAGTAGAAGTTTAATTTCAACACAAATCTGCTGCATATTTTTGCATTTACACTTACAATGACTGGTGTGGCTGATAAGAAAGGCGTAATTCATGGAAAAATACAATTTATAAATTCAGAATCAGCACGAATAAAATTACTTTGTTTCCAGGCAAAAAGAATCTATGTTTTTTTTGGAAAATCCATTCCTTTATGCTTCCACTCTGGGTCTGGTCACGGCACTTGGAAGTTGCCTCTGATAAGTAAAATGAAATTAGTGATACAGTTGCTAATGAACAGGTACTCAAATCCTAAAACTTGTAACAACAAGACCAAATAAAACTCTCTTTAAAAAATGGGAATCATAAAATAAAATTGGTTTTGGTGTGGGAAGTCTGAAGTGTTAAAAAAGCGTAGGTCTACCAAAGCTTTGGAGGCTTCTTCTGTTTCATTGTTCTGCATTGATGTTTCTTCAGGCATCCTGCTATTATCCAAATGCATCTCTTATTGCCACATACCTTGTAGTGGAAGAGGAATAATCCACAGAAGAGGCTGTACAGGTCAGCTGTGAGTAGGGAGAGGTTGACAGCAGTAGCACTGGTTTTCTTTATGACCACTGGCATAAAGCTGTAGAGGCCAAACATACAGGCACTAAAGCCAACATACAACAACCCTGTGGAAGAGAAATGAGAATCAAAGTGACCTCTCATGACTTACAGTGGGAGGAAGAAGGCTATGCTTTTAGAAAAGAATAAATAATGCTTTTTCAAAGAAGCACAGATTCAAATTACTACAGTACACACACACAAATACACAGACTAAGAACCTAATTCTAAATATATAAGAAAACCAGTGAAAAAACTATCAGCAGTGGACATGAGGCCTTTTGTGGTCTCAGCAACAGCAGTGCTGTTTTAAATCAGTGTCTTATGCTCCTACTGAATACCTCATGTCTAACATAAATTTGAATTAAATGATGTATCCAGACATATCAAATTTAGTCTCTTAAGGAGCTGAATATCCCCAACACCAAGTGGGTTCAATTGAGTTAGATAGAGCCCACAATATTTTCTGGGAATGGCCCCAAAAGCTGGATGAAAAAGTGTTTGCAAAGAAATTAGTGACAGAAGTCTTAGTACTATTCTGCCACCAAACCTGACAAATTATTTCACTGTTTTGCACCTCTGTTCCTTTAGCCCTTTATGTCCCCCTTCCTTAATACAGTTTTCCAGAGCTGGGACTCTTTCTTGCTGTGTGTTCACAGAGTGCCTCACACAAATTGGATTGTTAGACACTAATATAATAAAAATAAATTACAGTAAAAGTCTAATGTAATTTTAAAACCTAAATAACTTACTGGGAAAGAATTTATTGCTACAGTTATTACTTGATAAATCCCAAGGCAAATTAATCAATATGAAGTTAAAAAATCAGCAAACACTTCACTCATTTTCTTTCATGCAAATGAGATTTCCTAGGCTGCCATATGCTGCAGAATTCCCAGCTGATATATGAACAAGTCTAAATTTAGACTCATGCCAGCTCTTCAGTGCTTGCTGTTATTGACTAAAAGTTGCAGAAAATATGACTACCAAAGTCTTGAAATGTATTTGAAGGGGGGGGAAAAAGCCATATGATTTGTATCTGCTTGCAGCTTCACTTATTTCAAAACTTAAGAAAAACTGTCTACAGGACAAAAACAGTTGTGACAGCTCGAGTCCCTTAGAAGAATCTGAAGTACGAATTCATCTGAAAAAACTGCAGCAGTCAAAAAATATCAGTGTCCACATATAAATTGCTATGGCAGGAATTTGAATTCATATTCAAAATATGGATAATCATGGTAAGAGCTGCTTTTACTAACAGGTATGAATTTTTCAATGTATGCATTGTATATGATATTACACGTATCTATGTAACTACGGAATCAGCTTAGGCAGTGCTTGGAAGAGCTGCTTTCACTCTGCAACTTCTCTGTAGTAGGCAAATGATTGCATCAAATGGAGCATAGTTTTGATCGGTAAGAAATTGTTTCCATACATCAACATTAAGTCAGCTTTGAGGCTTAAATCAAGAACAGGTCAGAAGAAAAAGACATTCTGGACTACAAGTCAGCATTCCCAAAATAGAGTCTGCAAGTCACCAGCTGTTGCACAAAGCCCCTACTAGTCAGTCCAGGTTTAACACACCTATTCAGGTGCTTTGCTGGATTATGCTCTCAACTAATAGCATAATTTTATGGTGCTGCCTCAGTGTTCACATTCTTTGGCAGGCAACTACATGCACTTCACAGGCTGCTTTTCCAAAAGGCGTTTCAGTTCCAGTGGAAAATTGCTTAAACTGTAGCCATCCTGTCAGAGGTAAATATAAAGTGGCATTTCATTTACATCTTAAAAATACACATAATTCCCACCAGTTGGATGACTTTTAGTGGCAACAATAAGGAAACTGCAAATAACATATAATTTTCACATATTATTTCTGAGAAGGCCAGACTAAAAATACACTTTAAGTCAAAAGTTTGAAACCTCAGCTTCCCTGGGTATTCCTGCAGTGCAGATGCCAGCCTTGAGAATCACCACTAATTCCCAAGTACCAGGTGCTGGGACTATGTCTGACCAGGCACTAAGTCGCTGGCACCCATTACCTGAAGCAGGCACTGCTAACTTAGGAGGTGCTTTTGTTATGATCTGCTGATCAGCCAGTCTGTGTTAAACCCTGAGAAGTTCATCATTCCTCTCTGTTTTAAGGTGTGCTGGCACTTTGCTGAATCAAAAGCTTAATGCCTATGAAGGCAGCTGTGGGTGGGATTCATTACACATAACTGGACAGGTGCTGAGGGTTGGTGGTCAACAAAGATTGGGAAATTTTAGGGTGCAGGTTGTCCACTCTCTGTTGTACAGCAGCTTTAGCATAGTAGGATTTGTGCAATGCTGGTTTATTGCTGCCGATGATACAGGGAATCTATTTGTCTAAATCATTCCAGGTATCTACTCCTTCCTTCAGGTATCTATTCCTTCCAGGTGGAAGGAGTCCTGCGTTGTCTGTGAATGTTCACCCTGATGGGTAAGGTCAACAGTTTTGTCTGGTTGGCTGTTAATGCCTCACAAGTGTCTGAATTGGGCACTTAGGATCATAGGGGGAGTCAGGCTGAAAGGGAGTCAGAGGGCTATAGTTCAAATCTCACTCAAACCAGGATCAGCTGTGACATCAGACCAAGTTCCTCAGGACTTTGCCCAGCCCAGTCTCAAATCTCTGAGGCTGAAGGTTACACAACCTTTTGGCAACCTGCTCCACTGCCTGCCCTGGAGCAGTGAAGGTTTTGCCTTTTATCCATTCTGAATCTCTCATTTCAGCCTGTTGTCTTGCATCCGTCTGTCATGCACTGCTGTGAAGATCTTGTCTCTGGCCTAATAACCTCCTTGTAGGTAACACCTCCAATCCTTTTCTTCTGTAGGCTGAACAAGCCCCAGTCCCTCCGTATTTCTCCACTTCTCTTTTAAGAGTAGGCATCTTCACACAGGTGGTCAGGATCTGCCCCTGGGGACTGCTGTAAAGTAGTCCATGTACCACTAAGTCTAACATAGCTTGAAAACTTCTCTTTCAGTTTCTGAGCATGCTGGCTGAATGTTGCATGCTTTGTTTGGCTTTTGTGTTTTGATTCCAAAAGCCATTCTTTCAGATGAAATGGAATCAGTTATGATTTTTCATAATGTCTTCCTGGAATGAAATATTCAGCACACGCCCCCCCTTATAATAAAGGATACTTCCTGGGAGATTCAAACTGGCTTTTCTCTTAAATAACACTGACGTTAGTTTATTTGTTATTATTTCATCTATCACTCTACAAAATGTGTCATGGTCTCATATGAAACCACTCAGTCAGAACAGTATAATCATTCTCCTTTCAGTCAAGTTGTCAGCAAGTATTAATACTTAAACCTTCAAGGATACAGAGTTACACTTATGTATACTAAGCTTGAAGATGATGCTGTGTATCAGGGGAATTTCCAAAATTAAAACCAGGGAGAGCCACAGCCTGTTTTAAAAACAACAGACATAACAGATTGGCTTTAGATCTTTATATTAAAAAATAATTTGCATTTTACACCAGTTGAAAGGTAGCTCATCCATTTTTAATAGCACAATTATGGCAGATGGCAGCAGGCCACCTTGAGTTACTTATTAAGTTGCCTGCTGTGACTTTATGACTACCATTTGAAAGGCTGATGATTTAACTCTGCTGGACTGCAGGTTTGAGTCTGTATCAGTGGTAACTATTCAGGACAGGGATGTAAACACCCTGACACAGATTTATCAATCACTACTTGACAACTTTGTATCTCTGCCAATGCAACTGAAAGGACACTGAGTAAAGTGGAAACCAGGGAAGAGCACAGAACTACAGATAATTGCCACCATTTAATCTGTGTTCAACTACACCACATTTCCAATGATTGCTCTAACAAAGCAAGATCATAGCTATGATGCTATAGATAAGAAGATGTCCTCATGAAACATAAGGACTCTTCAGAATTGGTGACTTTCAATGACATTTTAATGGCATCACAGACCAAGTCAGACTTTATTTTAATAGCACATTTCCCTGATACTGAATTACAAATAACTCCCATGGAAATATATATGACATTTACAGGGACAGTAGACTAATTCACTATGACCATTGCTAGTTTCATCAGTACCAGATTGATTATGTCCCTGAGCTCCTTATCATGAAGTATAAACAAATACTGATGCAATTATGCTGATTATCACAGATTAAAGAAGGCCAATACACGTAGAGTGTGCAATTGAGTGTATTTCTCCACAAATTTCTTCTTCTAAATTGATTTGTTATTTAGTTTTACACCTCACCCATCAAATCTACAAGATTTCTAGGTGCAGTGTTTTGTAAAAGATGCACTCTTTTTATTAAGGTTTACCATGATGAGAGGAAACCACAAACTATGTTTAAAGAAAATAAGACTGTGTTCCATAACTTGTATCTCCTGTTCTCAGGGATTCACTGCATAATCAGTTGCCTTTGCACACTTCTCATCTGTCATTTTGACGTTTGCTCTGAAACTAAGTGACAAGCTATTGTCAATGGGTAGCCAAAGCTTGAATCCCCTGCTGAGTGAATAAGCTCTATACTATTACTATTCTTTTATTTCTTGTATTGTCATAAATAGTAAAAGAGTGATTATAAGGAACCTCCTAAATGTTGATTTGCTTTTAAAGGAAGTAATTTGTTGGAATAATTAGAAGGCAGTCTTAGATCATAAACTCAGCTCCCCAACAGAAATGGGAAAATGCAATCCACTGCATAGCAGAACACTGTAGGAGCTTCATTGTGCATGATGCTACCAAAATTTGTGTAAAAGACACATCTGTTATAATCCACCAAGACCACTTGGAAAGCAATTAACCAGTTGCATACAGAAATGCGCCCCTTGGAAATGAGTTTATGAGGCAATAATATGCACAGAAAGTACTTTTTTAGGTTTTGGTTTTTGGTTTGGGGTTTTTTTTTTTTTTTTTTTTTTGTTGTTGTTAGGTTCCATTTTCTTTCTTTAGCATTCACTGAAAAGGTTTGGCTCTTAATGACTACCTCATTTATTTGTCCCTGTGTTGCACTGAGTCTTAGAACTGAAACCCTATTATTGTTTTACTTCACAGCCTTCTGAGTAATTATCTCATGGCATTCATATGCTTAATCTAATGGTGCAAGCAAGGCATAGTACAGCAGTGGAAGGACAGATTATTTAAGAAATGTTATGAGGCAGGCACATGATTCAACCTTTGGCAGCAATGGGAGGATAAGTCACAAACATTGGTTCCTGTGAAACTTTGTGCTTGCCTCTACAAACATTAGTTTTCTCCAAGCCTCCTTCCGCAACTATCTTCAGTGAGGTAAAGTGTTTTCTTACCTATCTGCCAGTCCCAGGGAACTTTCAACAGCTCTTTGTGTTCCATGATTGCACTATAAGAGAAGAGAAGGCAAAATTTGATGGAAAAGAACAGAAATTAAATTACTTCCACTCATTCAATTCAAATACTGGACAAAACAACATAAATAACATAATCACAAAAAATCTCAGAAGGAAACAAATGCAATCAGACTTTGCTAATCCACTCTGGCATTATCCCTGTGCCTATGTATTGAAAAGATCTTCAGGGCAGTAATCAGACATGATGGCATACAATTTCCTTTGGTTTATTTCTAGCTCTCTATATACCTGACGAAAATGCCCATCCCCCTAGATATCCAATCCTCTTGTGCTCTTCTGACTAAATATTATGAAATCTTTTGAACTTCAATGTTTCATAATATATCTGTCTGAGTAATTCACCATTCAGAGCAGCTCTGTACTGTCAAATAGAGATATCACTCACTGGCTTTGGGGAGAACACCTGTGATGTTCTACACATTGAGAGAGCTCAAATAGTCAGAGCAATGAAAAAAAGCAAAGGATGGGCCCAGCCACAAAAGTCCATTTTCAACATTTTATATGTCTTGCACTATACATTAACATCAAAATCCCAGATCCAGAAAAATCTAAGGTGGCAACAAGTCAGGTCATCCCAATCCAGGCAAACAGACTCTTGGCCATCAGATATCTTGAGAGCTGCTTGGTCTTCAGTCAGCTAACCACTTTCTCTGATCTCTGATTTCCAGATAACTCCTGATGTGCAGAACTCTGCACGATAGTCTGGACACTATTTTAAACAAGTATAAAACATGGAATTACATAGATTGAAAAACAACATATCTAGTATAAAAGGTGCTACGTGGAAGACCAAGTCTAATAGTAAAACTGCAGGAACTCAGTGCCTTCAAGATTAATCTGGTCTAGAGAGCTGCATCCTGGAAATTCTAATTTGCTTGCTGCTGATGTGTGGCAAATCTAATACTGTGTACAGAATAATAAGATTATTTTGTCTGCAAAATAACTAAATTATAAGTGTCTTTGCACGCATAAGGCATATATCTCCTTTATTAGCAATTCCTGAAGACCATCAGGAAAACGAACTGCAACGTCTCTTGTTCTGACAAACAAATTCTATTACAACTTAAATGTAGGAACATTGCTTTCACCCAACTGCCTATGTGATACAAAAGAAGTATAAATCAATATGCTATGGTCTGTGATTCATTATGATCTGTGAAATAAAGGGAGGTAAGAGGAACTTTGCCAGAAGTTGCCATTTAGTAATGCCAGACTCACTGATGAATTGGGACCACAATCATCTTTGAAAGGTTGTGGTGACTGGAAGAAGTCCCAGATGATTGAAGAGATACAAATAAAACATTCAGTATCAAAAAGAGCAAATGAGTCTGGCCAGCCTTATGCTAACCTTTGGGAAGATTATGACTCAAATCTTCCCAGAAATCATTTTTAGGAAATGAAGAAGACATGACTTGAAACAAGTCAGCACACACTC
Organism: Heliangelus exortis; assembly: GCF_036169615.1. Classification (NCBI taxonomy): domain Eukaryota; kingdom Metazoa; phylum Chordata; class Aves; order Apodiformes; family Trochilidae; genus Heliangelus; species Heliangelus exortis. The sequence continues at coordinate 65,660,829 of NC_092424.1, forward strand.
ATGAGTGAACCATACCTGACCAAACTGCCTTCTACCATGAAATGACTGGCTCAGTCAAATAAAAGAGAGGGAATGGATGGGAGGATGAGGTATAACCTACCTTGATTTTAGCAAAGCTTACAACATGATTTCCCAAAAGGTCTTTAAAGACTGAAAAGATATGCACAGGATGGGTGGACTATGCTCAGTATAGACTGAAGAAAAAGGCCAGAGAAACATCATGAAGTTCAAGAAAATCAAATTTTAACTCCTGCACTTGGGTGGAATCTCCCTAGGTTGGGAGATAACTGGATAGAAAGCTGCTCTTTTAGAAATAAAACAAGAAGTCCTGGAGGACATCAACCTGAATGTCAGTCAGCAATGTGTCCTTGGAGAAGAGAAGGTGAACAGCATTCTGGACTGTGTTGTTAAGAGTCTGGCCAGCAAGTTGTAGGACATGGTTTATGAGACAGCAGCTGGAGTACAGTATCCAACTTTGGACTGCTCAGAATAAGACAGACATTGACTAATTGGATAGAGTAGAGTGGAGCTCTGTCAGAATGGTCAGGTGGCTGGAGCACATGAGATAGGAGGAGATGCTGAAACAGTAGGGCTTGTTCAGTGTGAAGAAAAGAAGGGTAAATTGGGGGTGATGAGGACTGGACAGTAGTTACAGGACAGACAGTCAGACTTTCCTTGGAGGTGCATAACAAAAGGATGAACAGACAATGGACATGGGTTGCAATGTGGGAAATTCTGATTACAGATAAAGAAAAAAAATGCTGGTCAAACACTATAACAGGTTGTCCAGCAGGACTGGCATTTCAGTTCTTGGAGATACTGAAAAATCAACTGTCCAGTTTCCTGGGCAATCTGATGTAACTTTGAAGTTAGCTTTGAATTCCTTTGAGTAGGAGCTTGAAACAGAAGACCTTCAGGGGTCCAGCACAAAACGGGTTGTTCTATGATTATATGATTCCATCAGACAGCATTATCTCCATTTGCTGGGTGGTTGCTATATTTCAGACGCTTGTCAACTAACTACTTCTTTTTTGATATACAGTTCCACCCTGTTTCCATTACATTTTATCCACTACACATCTCTTTCCATCATGCCTGGAAAGTTAGCCAACTCTTTCCTTCACTTTGCCTTAACACCTTGGTCCTTCTCTTGCTGTCCAACAGGCATTATTTTACATTCCAGGTTTATTTTACATTCTAGCCCAACAGTAAGCACTCTTGCTAAACTATTCTAGAAAAAAACAACCTTGAAAAGTCCTCTTCAGAGACACAGCCCTGTAGTAGAGCTGACACATGAACTAACGTGAGTGACACATACTTATGCAGGTATTTGTAAATACAGATGGAATAAAAGGCAAACAGCAAGGATTTTTGTTAAATATTATTTTGAAATCAATGCATATCCATAAAAGGGATATTCACTTGTGAGTACTGTTCTGTCTCTCCCACATTCAGCACTGTTTTACACACTGCTTCTTATTTTTCCTTCTTCAGAAATGAACTGCTCCCTGTAAATCCTATGAACATGAGAGTTACACCTCCAGTGGTCTTACCACATGTTACCCATCCTCAATCACCCTGAGGATGCCGACCAAACTTTAACCAGTGCTGTGTCTACCATACTGGAAAATGATTTTATTTCTTAGACATTCATTTCTCAAACTACTTTGGGTTAAAGAGCATAAAGGTCCTATATTGCTTCAAAGTGGCCAGTCATGTTTCAAACAAGAAAAAATTCTGCAGTTGCAACATGGAGAGCTGGCTTCTTGAAATAATTGGTACATTTAGTTAGATTAAACCTCTGTGAACACATAACTATGTGACATCTGCTCTTCAGTGGAAAGAAAATGCTGAATTGCTGCACAGAATCAAGTAGCAGAAAAATTACTGGCCTGCCCCAGGATGCAAGTTTTTACACCCTTGTTAAAAAAAATATGTTCTTGAGCTATCTGTGGTTGGGTCTCCACAAAGTGCCACAAAAGCACTAGCACAAAATGCTGCAGAAGCTGGGAGAGTAAAACCTGCTTGGAAGAACTTCTGGGCCAAAGGCTGACGAGGAAACCCTTAGGACTTTCAGCATAGACATGGTTTCTTATTGTTTTGTTCTAGTTTTTTCCTTTGTATACAAAGATGCCTTACTCCAGCACCATCTTCTACCCAGGCACACATCTCACAGACCCTGAATTGTGCCTAACTGTCTAGTTCAAGAGGGGATAATGGCACTATAATTAAATTCAGGAATACAAGACATGTACATGACAGTTTACACACACGGAGCAAGACAAAGGCACTGATTTTATGCCACCAGAATCATTTAGTACTTGCCTATCATGAACACTGTAGGTGAAAAAAATGCTTTAGACAAAGATGCTAGGCACATCTATGCACTCTTGAATTCTATAGTTTTGAAAAAAGAACTACTTGTGTTGCAGCCTGTCAATATAAATAATTTTAAATCATACTTTCAGATTCCACATAAATATAATAAGCTTCCTGGCTAAAGAAATACAACTAATTGAGTGGGAATTGATGTGTCATTGTTTTGATCAGTCTCTCTTCTTAGAAGCTGAGTAGCTCAGATGTGCAGGGAAGCAACTTGGTTTTGACTAATAATCAAAAGTTATTCGATGTGACAAGCACTAGTGACAGATCTGCATAAAATGTAGAAATCTTGCATGCTGACTTTTACTACACTGTCAACAGTCACAGTATTACAACATTGAAAGCTGCCTTCCAATTCTTAGACTTGCATGTGGGATGGTTAGGTACATGTAGATTCAGACATCACTCAGTAGCTCCTAAAATGCATGAAAAAATCACTTGAGTACTAAATATTTTGAAATGAGAAGGCCAGTTTCCTAAAGGCTTTTTCAGGATTTCTGCTTTATCATAATGTAGTTACATAGCATGAGCCAACCAGTAAAATACCTTTTCTACCTCTGTGTTATTCTTATTCTTATTCTTATTCTTATTCTTATTCTTATTCTTATTCTTATTCTTATTCTTATTCTTATTCTTATTCTTATTCTTATTCTTTTTTATTCTTATTCTTATTATTTCTACTTTTGTGTCATTCAAATCCACCAATCTGAAATACAAAAAACCAATGCAAAGTCCAGAGCAAGAGAACACCTACTTCTCCACAGCAAATGGCTACGTTGGAAGAGAAGGTTGGGGTACCTGAATGGAAGCCATAGCTACACTTATTGGAATGAACTTGGGGCTCAAACCTGCTCACTTACAGCTGAATTCCACTGAAGAAGGAGCCAAAGAGTCCAATCATGCCCAGGAATTCCACTCGACTCAGATTTCGGACGATGTACTCCTCACAAACGTTGGAGATGCCGTATAGTGTTGCTCCACCCAGCACTAAGAGATCCCCTATCAGTTTATTTTCACCTAGGAATAAACAGAGGGAAAGTTGGAATGTCTCCAAACAACGATCTTTTGTCTAGAACTTCCCTTCAGATTTCAGTCTGCATTGCAAGTTCTTCCCTTCAGATTTCAGTCCTCAGTCACTAAGTAGCCCATATCTAGGTTAATAAGCTGAATGCAAATGTTCTGTCATTTTAACAGTTTTCATTCAACACCATAGCAAACAGTAGCAGGGGTAAAGGGAGAGCATTATCCCTGCTATAGATAAGAGAATCTGAAAGACCAAAAATTTTGTAAGAAAACAATTCTGAAATCAAGTGGCACTCCTTCAGTGATCAATCCTTTTAATTTTATTATTATTACATATTTTGCAGATAGAATGTGACTCAGCTCTATAGAGCTGTTTGAATCTCATTTTGAAATCTAACAAGTTTAGAACATGTCTGGTATTTAGATGTGAAAGCAGCTGAAAAATGCCATGTACCTGTGAAACGAATGAAGAAATTGTTACAACCCCAATACTGACCTCATTTTTACATGAAGCTGTTTGACAAGAAAGAAGAGGAAGGCTGGGGTGTAGACAGGCTGATGATAATGACATATTTTTAAAATAGGCTCAATTAACATAGCAGTACCTAATGCAACCAATGGACACCGAGATGTATTTTCAGTACCTTCAGGTATATATACTTATTAGGAAACTGTATTATCAAAGACTGAAATATTTTTAAGACTTGGAGGCTTTTATTATAGGGAGTGAGGAGCGCTGCAGGGAGATTTTGTCAAGATCAAGTTTCAGCTTGAAAATTGAGTCCCTGGCTTTGCAAACTGATGAATGCATATATGATTTGTTAAATGATTTCTACAAGAGTTACAGCTTCGCCAAGCTGTCAGACACTGCTGCAGAACCATGTTTTGAAAGGCTGTATTTTCCTTTGAAAAGGTTCAGTAGAAGTGCTGAAGTACTAAACTGTATTTTTTTGAAAGAAACTTTGTTTTCTTTTAAACAAGCTCTTGATTTCTTTTTTTCAGTTCCTGTCTTTTTAAGTTTTATTTTTATTGATTTTTAAAATACACACCACAGTAAACAAAAATGGAAGCCAAACAATCTGACTGGTTCAAAATGATCTTTCCAACATTTTCCTTTCTGAAGTCCTTTTTAAGCCTTCAGTTTTCATTCAAAACTACAGTGCTGAAATTTCCAGTCAGAAGAAATTTGGTCAGAAGAGGACAGACCAAGGGTTCATTTGTTCAGTATCTTGCCTCTAACACTGGTTATAAGCACCTGAAAAGTACATGTTGCTTAAGAACTATTGGGATAAAGTTTAGAATGCTTCAAATAATAGTGTCTTACTCTTCAGCATTTTTCAGCTCAGAGGAGTTGTGGCTTCTGTCTATCTACCAAACACTCCTAGATTTCACTTTCATGTACTCATCCATTCTTTCACTGAATTTCTGCTTTGCATTTATCTTGATTGACTGCATGTTTACATTTGAGCATTTATCCTTTTAAGATTCGGGACTTATTCTGCTTTTAGTATTCTTTTGCAATCAGCCATGGAAGATGCCCTTAATTCAAAATAAGCATCAGCACTTTAGAAAACCTCTTCACATACCCCTGATGCATTTGATGTTCCACAGTGGCTTCAATCATCCCTCACTGAGCTCACTCATTTGATATTTATTACAGCTGCTCACTAACACTTTGGGAAGTGCTGCTGAAAAAGCTTTTGACCTTAAGAGCTCGGCTATGCTGAACTCCTGAGACAAAAATATCATCTTTTGCAACTGCAAAACAAAGACTGCTCAGCATCTGAGCATTTTCAGAGAGATGGAATGGCCTCAAACACCTCACCCTGATGGCTCTCCCCAAGAACTCATGCTTGGAAAGCCTCAGCCTTCAGGACTTTCCCAGAAGAGGAAGTCAAGACCTGACCAGAGCACAGATGTGCCCAGCCCAGGATCCTCCTCTGGCACTGAGCAGTGCTGGGCTGTAGAAAGCATACAGAAACAGAATGATTTTTAACAGCCACTTCTCAGGAGATCAGGGATTTTTTGAAATGGTAGTTGCATTAGACCATCAAACCTGAGAGATTCTTCATTAACGAGTGAAGTCCATATATTTTTTGCCTGGTTTTAACAATACTTCATGTGTTTTTAGCTTTTAAAGCCAATACCTTGAATTATAGTGGACATCTCATAATTTTTTGGTTGTGACATATATTTCAGAATCACTTTATACCAACTCTCTCCATACCACTGAAGACTTCATGTACCTTTATTGTATTCTGTCTCATCTTTCCTAAGGGAAAGTCCCAGTCCTAAGACTTCCTAAGACAAGTCCCAGTCTGCCTTCACATCATCACGAAGCCATTTTTGGCCATTGAACGGCTTTCTCACCTTTCTCCATTGCTTCTATAGACTTCTTTTCTGGTCATTTCTTTTTGAAATACAGGAACTAGAGTAACGTATGGTACTCAAGAAGTTAGTGAATCAAAACTTTAGATAATGGTATAAAAATGTTTTAGACTATGTTTTTGGTTTCTTTTCTAATATATTCTAGCATCCTGGTTGTCAAATGCTTTTTGTTTGCTTCCTTAAGAGGATGATTTTAGAATTTTCCCCTAAGACTCATATATACTAGTAGAGAATTTTACATGGATGTAAAATTCACATGCATCTGCTGGTTTTATTGCTAAGGAAATATGTACCAACTGACCAGAGCCATTTGAAAGGCTTTCAGGTCAATACAGTTGTACTTGACCAATTTAATGGAATAGGTCATTCTGAAGAAACACAAGGCATACACTGGCAAAGCATGCTTCAAATTAACCACTGTAAGCATATTTACTGTTCTCTGGAAGCAGAAGTCATACAGTCCAGAGAAGAGTGAATGTTCTAGGGACTAGTTATAGCACTATAATGTAATATAAATAATTTAAATATGAACTCTGTTATGACAGGACTGCTTTTCACACTCTCACTGGACCGCTTTGCCACATTTTTACCTTAACCTCCAGCATTAAGACAGGTTTCTCTTTGTTTTTTGGCTGTAAGTTTATCATGATGATCATAATATCTAAAAATTAACCTAAATGTGTCCTATCTTGGACTAAACGCATATCTCTCATATCCTCATTAACATGGCTGAAGTGACCAGTTTTACGAGACAGTGGTAAGCTAAAACTGTGAAGTGCTTTGAAAAATCTGGATGAAACACTTCAGATGTCTGTATCTGAGACCCCTGTGTATTACAGGAGCACAAGCACCAAGATGCCTCAGGGATATTAGTTCAGAAAAGAGTTATTTTAAGGCATACTTGACATGTAAGGTGATAGAACACAAAATACTCGATAGTAATTGCTTTTTCCATTGAGTAATGTGCAAAACATCAGTCAGGATATAATAAAAAGAGATAAGCTACCAGATATTTATTGAAAGTTGAGAGTATGCCTGCACTTTATACCTAATTCCTCCAGATAGTTTGGAAAATACCTGTTAATCTATCAGTGATGCATTTTAAATTCATGTTCTCATACTCTAAGAGCTGACAGGCTAAATTGCTGGATGCTTAGCAAAGCCTTCTGGCACTTCTAATACAGTAAATAGTATGGTCAACAGGGGCTTTAAGGTGTCAACAGATCTTATCCACTGAAATACAGGATAAACAGAAGAGTTTACTTAGGACAAATACAGCATCATTGTTTCAGTGTATTCATTTCTTCTATCTACCCAGTTCTAGGAAATATCCTAGAAATAGTGTGGAACACTTTAATGAAGAGTTTCAAGAATTAATTTTTTTTGCTGTCAATCCTTTTTATTTGTAGGTTTTTAATGTATAGTTTTATCCCTTGAGAAAAATTAAACCAGCTGATCTATTCTACTCTGTAAAAAGCAACATCATTAGTAACATTTTGCCACTTATAAAAAAGAAAAAAAAAATGCAGCGTCTCTGTGTAGCAATAAGCATGGACACAGTTTTTCTAATGTAGGTTCAAATTAAAAGGCAATAATGCACCTTAACATATCTTTTCTGGACAAATTTACCAAACAGCTATACCTGTGCTTTAATGGTGTATTTGGCAAATGATATTAAACTGTTGCAGTTGGATGGTGACGTGTCAGTGTTCTTCAATCTGTTCCTTGTCCACTGAGGTCCATTTGTCCCACACACTCCACCTGATCCACAACTCACCTGCCCTAGCATGTCGTTCTCTAGTTTACTGGGACATGGGATGTTTCCCCTGGAACCCAGAGCTGAAATCTCAATCCCTCTGAAATCAGTCATTCCCAATGCAGCCTTGGCTGGTTGATTTTATAATACAGAGTATATTCTTTTTAGCTGGGGTAGGGCTATATCAGGAGGAGACCAATGAACTAGAAGTCTTTTTTTAGGATAAAGGAGCAGGATAAAAGGGAGCAGGGAGATATGGTGAGTACTGTCACAAACTCCCTTCTTTTATTTAGTAGCATCCTGGCAAATGCAGTTCTTACAGCACTTGCATTTGTATTCAGAAAGCTGAGTCAAGAATTTTAAATCCCAGTGTATTATGCTCAGCTCACAATTCAGTGCTTTTAATTAAGAATGAAAACTGTGCCTAATTGACAATCTTTGAAAAGAATTTCCACCCTTCCCACATCATTTGGGTTGGCACTAGAGAAATCAATGTGACAGAGGAAGCTGATCGATGAAATCTAGCTCTGTCTAGTCTGCTTTAATAGCTACACACAGTTATTCATGTGATGCCACATATAAAACTGAACATTTTACACACAAGGAGGTTCTTTTCAACAATGATGCAGGCAACCCACAAACCATTACTCTGAGACTGTGTGCAAAACCCAGCTGGTACAGTTTAGTATGTAGGTTTGGTGTCATTTAGCACCTGCCCAGCCACCCTGCCTCTGCAAGGAGAAAAGGAGCAAAGTTGAAAAGCAAAAGTACACAGTGGAGAGGAGAGATGTTCATGACTCAAAGATATAGCCAATATGGAATTGAGGTTTGCAGTCAAACAACTAAGCCAGAGCAGAATGAAACCATAAAGATCTAGCTGGTTGCTGTAGAACAGAGGGTGACCTGTGTTGCAGACACAGGTTTCACAAAGTCTGTTTACAGCAGTGCTGATTTCTATGTGTCTGCCCATTTTTGTTCTCTTTCCCTTCTGAAAAAGAAGCAACTTGGAATGGTGCAATGCATTGTATCCCTCAAGGCACAGAGTTTCTTGACAACTTTTTATATTTATTTTTTAATTTTGGTCTCAGTCTGACATGTTCTGGTCAATGGCTTCTCTGAAGAGAGATTGGACATACAACCCAGCCATCCTTACTCACCTGCTCCTTGCTGTCTCCCAACAAGGACATCTGCTCCAGCCATGCAGCCCATGCCCAAAATGCAGACCACGATCCCAATAAAATGTACTGCCTTGTATCGGACCAGTAAGAAGAACCAGGAGAGCAGGATCACCACTGGGATGACAAAACAGTCTAGGAGCTGTCAAGAAAGAGGAAAGATTAACAAATTAACCTGCTAATACTTTGCCCTGAGATAGATTCCAAGAGAGGGAAGCAGGGTTATTTAGTTAGTAATGCCACTTTCTACCAGACAGCAAGTGTATGGAAGTGGTTGTGCCATCCATCGGACAGAAGACAAGACTAATCTGTTCATGACTATTCTATGAATTCAGGAGAGCTGTTGCTCTACAGTAACACCAAAATGCACTGCCTTGCTCTTGGATTCAGGTGCATATTTCAAATCCATGGGAAGGAAACCTGGGCCAAAAGAGAACCACATGGCTCCATCTGGTCCTCGCCTCTGCTGATTAACAGACAAAGACTGAGGGTGGTTTTCCTGCAGTCTAGACATACGATTTAAATCAGTCATTTCAGGTCTAATTAGCAAGAATGTTCATAATACACAAGTTGACCTGATTTATTAAATCTGGCCATATAAATCAAGGGGCTTCTGCATACAGAATGCTTATGAAAAATTTGCACCTTGTGGGGACTTTTAGCTTCTTGAAAATATAGTCCTATATGTCTCTGAAAGAAAAAAAAGAAAGGAAAAAAAAAAACCCCACAAAAAAACCCCCATCTTTCCTGTAGTGCAAGAAACCCAGACTTCTTGCCAATAAACCCTGGGTAAGAGCTTTTTCAAAGAAATGTTATGAAAAAAATTTTTCACTGTTTTGTTTTGTTTTGTTTTCCAGAGACATCTAGTGATAAACCCAGAGAACCTGTGATTGAAAAGAAAAAAAATATGTACCAAATACTTGTGAGAGAACCTTGATATTTTCAAATAAAAATATATTTTAGAAACTAGCAGTACTTCACCTGGAGACAAAATTCTGGGTTAAAAACACCCAAAAGAAACTTGATTTTACTATTTTACTCCAGCTTCCTAAAAGGCTACAGTAATTAAAAGTCATGATTCTGTGGACTTTGCAGGGTACACTACTTTTCAGTGCCAGTTGACATAGCAGGAACCAGAGCTATATGGTTGCATCTTCTTCCTAACAAAAATGTGTACAACAACCAAAGGAAAAGACAGTGTCCACAGTTCTGGAAAACTACTCCACATTATGATTTTAGAAGATGTATTTTTTTTTCCTTACATATGGGTGTGCTACCTGCTGCTACTTGCTCGCACAATGTGATTTAGTGCTAAGAATATTAAGTAGTATAAAATAATTATCATATTTCTCTCAACTGCTTTTTCCATGTGTTATCTGAAAAGATTTTTGGATTATTTCAAGAATTTCAGTGCTTAGAAAGTAATTCCTTAAATGTGAGACACCTAGGTAATAAATATTAAACTTGGGGGATCAGCAAAAATTGTGGACTAAGGCTAATTTCCCTGAAACTTTGAAAAAAAAAGCATATGCAGTGGAAACCCATCCATTTCAAAGATTCTCCATAAGTAGCTAAAGCCTTCAGAAGAGAACTGGTTCAGCAGCGGGCCCATGCTGCTCTCAGGAGGCTGAAACAGTCCCAGAGAACTGCAGAATTGATGAGGGAAATTACAGATGGGAGAGGGCTGTGCTAAAAGCAGGTTCTGCATTTAAATCGAGCTAAGGCACAGTCAGGACTCTTTACAGTGAAAACTTCCAGCAGACCTCAAAACACTATCTTTCACAGACCAAACATGAAAATGTTCAAGGTCTGAAAGAACTGCAATGAGCTCCTTTGTCTGCATACTACATTTGCTCTGACTCTGCAGAGCCTGTAGCTTGTACTGTGTATATTGGAGCTAGCACTCAGTACCCAGTCTTTGAAAAAGAATGTATATATAAGACAAAACATATGCACGAACAGCTTCAGAAGTCATTCAGCTGGGAGCTGCCAGCTCCTGGAGCAGGGAGGACTGGTGGTAGGACTACTGTGCACACACATTAACTCCTGGGATGTGGCACTGGGGAGGTGGCATGCAGCCTGCTTCTGTCCCTGGAAGGCCCACTCAGCACGGATGGTAGTGGCTGCATGGATAACATCCCTTGTGCATTCCTCATGCCCTGTGGACTTCTTCCCTTCTCCAAGGCAGCCCTAGTGCACACCAGGATGGTACCAGCAATAGGTGGCACCTCTGAGGGAAGCTCGCTCTTCAGTGTCACCTCTGGGATGTGGGCACAACTCAACACCTCCCCTCTCAATCCACAGCTCATATCATCATACCTGTATGTGCTGGACATATGACCCTTGTGATCTGTGCCTGCACACAGTGCACACATCAACTCAGCTGAAGCTGATGAGGAGGATGGGCTCAGCTGAGGAGGGAAATGGCACCAAGCAGCAGGAAGTTACTCCTTACACTGCTTGTAGCCAGCTGAAGGTGTGAATGCCTCTATCCCAACCCTTCCCAGTGCAGCATCCAACAAGTGAGTTTAACTCAGTTTTCTGACATCATCAGAATTTCCCATTATTTAAAGTATAGCTACAATGAAGATGGAGGCTCTTCTTTTCACCAGGAGCCCCATGGAGAAGACAAGGAGCAACAAGTACAACTTACAGTGTGAGAGGTCTTATATTGACATAAGAAAGAATTTTTTTACATAGGGAACAATCAGTCACTGGCAAAATCTCCCCAGGTATGGGGTAGGGTCCCTGCCACTGTAGGTTTTCAAGGGGCAATTGGACAAGGTGCTGAGACCTAGGCATCCTTCCCCACAAATGGCTGGATCAGATGATCTTTGGAAATCCCTTTCAAGCTGGGCTGTTCTATGAGTCTAATTTAACTTGCAGTTAACATCAAAACAAAGTGGAGGAGAAGTATACAGGCACCTGTATCACTTTGGAGACAGCAACATAAATCACCGGTAAAACCCATCATTATCTGGCTCAGTGCACATGGCTTCCCTTTCACATCATCCTCCTGAAGCCACCAGCAGATTACACCAACTCAACTTCGTACAGAGAGGAGAAGAGGCACCCTTACATTTGACTTTCATCTGAACCTAAATCCAAGGGACAAGTGAAAGGTGCTGCGGTCTGACATTTTCTTCGTCAGGAGAGCCTAACATTTGAGTACCATCCTTCTCTTACATACACACACCACTTCATAAAAAACAGTGCCCAAGACAGAGCAGAAAGCCTTATACAACAGCTGAGCTCAGAGGTATTCTAAGAAACCACCTATTAAGAAAGACACTATGTGTCTGAAAGCATCTTTCCAGTTCTTTTCTGTGCAAAGGTGAACCTTCACCATCACTGGACCTTTTGATTTTGCACAATCAGGAGCTGTGGTCTTTTGAGAGACACAGGGTGACTCAGTTGACTTTTTTGACCCCTAATGTTTGGAACCCCTTGCCCACCTTTACATAGAGAGCATGACAGTGCATGATCATCATGGGAGAGGAGCTTTGATAAGGGCTGCTTTACTTTAGGCTAAGCAAAAAAATTGAACATTTTCTTGTGAATATGAGATATAGTTGGGTGCTAGTGTGATTTCAATAGCCCCTTTTAAAAATTGTTTGTACCCACAGCATGTGTGCTTCAACATGCAAATTCCTCCCACTACCAGTATTTTAGAAGAAGATTTAAAAAATTCCTCTCATTCCATAAATATTTAAACATACCTATACTGTCAAGTGTGTGAAGATGTATCTTTTAAGCACTAAAATGAAGGGATGCATGAACAGAAAGTGCTACAAACAAACAGTGCTGACAGCAGCTGGAAAATGCCTCTTTGGGGCTGGCAGTCCAAGGTCTAACCTATAAATTGCTATTTGGAATACTGCAGCACCAACAGACATAAACATTTAATGTTCACTGACATCATATAGTTCCTGAACTGTGCTTAGTCTATTCCTATAATTAAACAGTGGGGTAAACAGAAATAAATTAGGTTACTGTAATATAAGCAATAATACAACCTACTGTATATTGCTTCACTAGTTTTTGGATATTGCTCTACATTTCACTTCTGGACTAAATTTGCACTGCATTTGTTCAGATAAACCTGTCTAGTAGAAGAAAAAATGCACATATATTCTACAGTCAAAAGATAAGAGACTGTGGGTTACCTGATCTGTAATAGAGCTTTCTTGTTTTGTGGGTTTTTTATCTTTGCTGCTTTTCTTTCTTGCTTTTGTTTGTTTGTTATTAGTTATTTCAGCTACCAAGAAAAAACCATACCTGTCACATATCTGATTACAAAGCTTTTACCACAACAAAAATAAATTAAGCCTCTTGAATTTAATTTATAGTACATAAAGGTCAGTTGTTTACCAGTATTTCCTAAGAATCATCTTTGATATTTTCCTTCTTTTTCATTACTTTTTCAGGTGACTGTCATTATGTTAAATTAATGAGTGACCTGATTTATTCCTGTTAATTACAGAAGTTACCAGATCTCAATAAACTATTAAAAAAGAAAACCAACAAACCCACATATTTTCTATTTTCCCACAGGAAGATATCAAAACTGATAGGACTGTGTGATGCAGACCACGTTCTTTGACCCTGCCATGTTGTCTGTGGTTCTTCAATCACAGCTCTGTTTTAGAAGGCAGGATACAAAAATATATAATCTATTGATATACCATCCTACAGAAACTCATTTCTATTATAAAAATGCTGTGTTGTTGTAGAGATTGAAGATTATTATTTGACTCCAAAAGATTGCACACTGCATCTAAGTTTACTGATGACACACAATGTTGAGATATATTGCCTCTGATTACTTGTTTTTTTTTAAATTATGTTGACTTTATTATACTTGTGAATCATAGAGAAATTCTTCATTGCCAACAGTAAATATCAAGTCTCTGATCTCACAAATTCTGCATGTGTTTGCATATCTATACCCTGTTAGTCATTGAAAAGGAGAGCTGGCAAGCTTTAGAAGAAAGGTCTGTAATACAGAGGGTGAACTGCTGACCTGCCATGATATCAAAAAGAAAAAAAGCTCCTGAGCAAACTCCCTGTGGGAACAGCTGAGCTGAATCTCCCTTTTTAAACATTCATTGCATTTCCCCCTCCCCTCCAGTTATAAGCCCCTTTGTTCACATTAGGCATTTCTCATTAGCTCTGCCCTCCAGCAAATCATGTGGAGACTCAGCTGTACCCTCTGCCCAGAGCAGGGGGATCAGTAAAATCAGTGTTGTATTTGTCAAATATTCTATGGCCAAGTACAGGTGATGGCTACTGAATTTCAGCACGCAACCTGTTAATTTTAATACCCCAGCAAGTGCTATATTCTGTAAGAGACATGCCTTCTGACATTTGCTTTGTTTTTTCAAAGGAAGGAGGGTTTGCTGCCCATTTGAGGGTTCTGCCTATTCTGTGGGTTTTCACACTATACTCACAATACCACACGCACTTAATTCAACTACATGAGAGCAGCTGAGATGTGAACCCTCACAGAGCTGGCTGCTGGCTGCCAGGGGAACTGCATGGCAATTATGCTACCGTGTGACTGAAACCTTCTGCAGGGTACATGTGGATGCTGGCACAATTTCTGACATTTTTATATCAAGCAATTCAGATAACAAAGGAGCATTTTTTAAACTTTTCCTGTTTGCTATCTCATCGCAACTTCATCACTCGCTAACGTCATTTTCATAAAATCACGGAATTAAATTTAAAACTATTGATTTTTTCATCCAGCCAAAATATAGCGTACTCCAGGGAGGGAGACTGGTAAAGGAAACAGTGATGTCATTTGTTTAAAAAAACCAGAAAAAGTAAAAGTGTTTAATTTTCATGACATGGAAGAAACAAAAGCCAGAAGACTGCTCCCAGTCTGAAGCCTCTTTAAATCAGTATTTTACCTGCAAGATCTCTACTCTTTTTTCTTGGGGCCACATGACCACTGCTTCTATAGTTCATCAGTTCCTTTTATCCGTTCTACAGGACTTTCTCTTTTTCCCTGCGGACACAGAGACTCCCTCAAAATTTCACTAGTGAAAGACCTTCACCTACATCTGACTTTCATGCACCAACACTCGAGATGAGCATTATCACAGCTCCAGCTTTCTGTTTACATAGAAGGAATCCAGCAACTCCCTGAAGTTAACATTAAATGGAAGGTGGTGGTTAGAGCCACCTCACAGTTCTTCAGCTCTCAGCTCGCTACACATGGACACACTTTATTACCAATATCAGTAATCACATCTTGACTTTTTTTTAAAAAAAAAACAAAACACAACAACAATGAAGGATACACATCTTCATCCTCTCCTCTTGTTGGATGCACTCCAGCTGTGCTTATGAGATGTAGGTTCAAATACCAGGAAGTGTTACTGACAAACTAACCACTGAAGTAGCCTCCCTTTAACTGTTTCTCCTCTGATTTTAGATACCACTGTCAGAAAAAGTTTGTTCTAGGACAACAGATAGCTCTTCCAGAAGTCATGTGTTTCTGCAGAAAATAGCCTATTTTCTCCTCTAAGTAAAATGGCTGGATGTGGAATTTGAAGACCCTTTTCTCAGGGTTACTTATTAGAAACTTCTCCATGTCTCCAGCTGCTGTGCTAAGCAGGGGATTAGAGCCTGCTCTAGGAAAAATCAAGGATATTTCCTGCAGAAAAAACGTCAGCTTCTGAATTTCACCTGCGAGAATATGCAAAATGGGCACAAAATGCCAAACATTCTGCTCTTGTAATGGGTACAGCTCCAGGGACTTTAATCAGATTTTGCATGTTTATGTTAGTGAAAACTTTAGCTTGGGATGAACTTTGCCATTAGAAGCAGGAGCTCTGGATACTGAAAGATCATCTGACTCCAAAACCATGTACAGAGACTGAGGATACTATAGGGGCTGGTTTGCAAACCACAGATGTGTAACACAGTTAGGAGACAGAGCAGCAACTTGAAGTGCTGTAATAAATCATATGCAAGATACACCCCATAGACTCTCCCGGTATAATGGTTTGCAACACTTCCACACAATACTGATCTACAAACCTTATTAACATTGCAGCATTCCCTCACTGCCCTGAAGCAATTCAGGAAAGTCTGGCCAATCTTGCATGCATAGGATGTGGAGACAGAGGGAAGGAGTGGAATTTATCTCTATTATTGAGGTATTTCATGTTAGCAGGACTGGACAAGGAGGATCAACAACTTCGGTATTTCACATCCCCTGCTCCTCAACTTTGATTTGCTTCAAAATTACCTGCTTCAACATATATTGAGTCCACAGAGACTGAGAACAAAGCAAAGTCTACTGCCATCCAGCACTCCTATAATAAACACTTACTGCTGACTCCTTTCCTTTTCTGGTGGCAGTTGTTCAGGTATGAAAACTGCCAGAGGTAATTGGAAGTATGATGTACTGCTGAGCCTCACAGTGATCCAAGAGAAGCTGAGAACACCAGTGTCACAGTTTTATTGTATGTCTCCTGGTGTCTATAAATACCAACTTTTACTACCTGTGTTTTCATCATGCCAATCAAAGGCTTGATTGCCCAAAGAATAAATTAGCAGAAAAATCACTATTAGGAAACATAGCTCTTGCTTTGACAGTGCTTTATTTCTTGTGACATTGTATGCAGCATATTCTACACTACCACATGCAAGGCATTGCAGGTATAGTCCTGATTTCTATGTGATGTCATACCACAGAAAAAAGATAACATTACCTCTGGAGAGTGCAGCACATCAGTGCAATATGCAGGTGGATAGAACAGTGTGTTGCAGAAAGAAGAGATAGTTAATGTGAGGACAACAGGGGAGAAGGGAGAGGGCAGTTTGCTTCATAATACAGCTTGGTATGATGAGAATCTTTACTTACCTGGCAGTAAAGATTACAAATGTTAGCATCATAACAGGCTTAGTAGAGGACTAATTATGGACTTGGTAGGATGTATGTGTTCAGTACATTGCAAATGCAATCCAGGGAAGCTGCAGTTAAAACAGTTTCAAGCAAATTAAATATCTAGATCTAAATGACTACAAGAACTTTAGAATATTCTCATTCCCTCTGGGAAACTAATTTTATCTGCTGTGTAAAAGGTGTCTCTAACAGTAGTTAAAACACCTTTCTTGAATAGTTATTAAGCCTTCCACAGGCCTACACTAGGGTTTTTTTAAAAGCCATTAGGATAAATTCAGAAAGTATTACCACAAGCAGCCCTGAAAGTTGAGTGTGTAGTGTTTTTAAAAAGTCCATAGGACTGGGTACCAGTGTACACGGGAGTGTTAAAAGCAATTTCTGTACCTGCTACAGCTGACATGCAAGAAGGCTGCAAAATCTAGTGCTGGTTTGATTAATACATCAGAGGAAATAAAGAAACTTTTGCAAGATTTGGCCATCTGGGAATCAGGACACAGGCATCGGAGAGCATTAAGTGTGACTGATCTCTGGCATTTCTGGAACTTCTTGAAATACGTGTTTTTGGATATCAAATTGATCAATTGTCAAACCACCCTGCCTTTTACCTGGTGTATATTCAATTTTTAAATGTACCCTCTCTAGAACAGTCCTCACTGACTAGTCTGAGCATTTTCACAGCTGTGGGAAGCTTGAGTTTTAATCCTCCTTGCTGAGATGGAGTCCACTGTGTGTCCTCATTCACTATGGTGAAGGTTCTGGAAGGTAACCAGTGGAAGATGTACAGGGAGGCTTACCAGAAAATTCTGTCTTTCCTGACCAAAGCTAGAAGGAAATGTTAAAGGGTTTTAAATGAGAAACTTTGGCAGTCCTAAGAGTTGAAACTACTCAGCAAAAAAAGCTAGCTGTTGAGTGCTTGGGAGTTTTTTGGTAAAAGCAGAACTGCACATCAATTGCAATAAAAGCTTATTTTTATAGCTAAACTTTGTTTTTTTGATGGGATCAGCTTGATGCTTTTTGCCTAAAAGCACCACAAGCCCATTCACAGATTAGTTTTGCATGACAGAGCAGAGATACCATGTATCTCTGGAGAAAAGTAGATGCTGTAAAACTGATTTCCTACATAAATGGCTCACATACCACTGCTATAAAAACACTACAAGATATCTTATATATTGAAGTGACAATTTCAAGAAGTCTTCTATTGTCCCCACCAAAAAAAGTCTTGGTGTAAAGCCTGTTGAGAGTAAAATTCCCTGGAACTGACTTAAGGGGCTGGATTCTCAGTTGCTGTGTACATTGGCACAGCTCCCCCAGCCTTCAGCTGAAGCCAGGCTGATTTGCAGTAGGTAGCAATGGTCTCTCAGATCTCATTTCTGATCTGAACATGTCTTGCTACTGCCAGTGAGTATTTATGGCCTCACATGTAGTGCCTTTGTAGGATTCAGGCCTTTCAGAAGATAGTCTCAAGAGAAGTCCTGTTTGATTGTTCAGAAATCAGACCCTAGGAACAGACTGCTTTTTTTCACCCTTTACTTTCCATTTCTTCAGTCTTTGTTTCATACCATTACACACTTTGGCCAATGCTGTTTCAGGCTGAATAATCCTCTGAGCTTCTTCTGTTTCATCTTTAAATGAAATACATTGTTTTTTGGCTATATTTCATGAAATATGTCATTTGATTCAACATCTTAATGCATGGCCCCTTACTCATCCCATTCTCACCATACCTTTAGGCTTGTCTACACTTAGAAACTCATGCAAATTAAGCCATGAACCTAATGAACCTAAAATGCAAGAAGTATTCCCAGTCAGCCAATGTATATTCGAGCAATGCAGGACAGTTATGGCAAAAGGAGACCCTGCATTCATCCTCCTGAAAAAACCAACCTGTCAGCATTTGAGATTCTGCCTCTTCCTTTTTTCAAGATACATGGGAGAGAGACCTGAACTCTGCAGTAATCTTCATGTGGAAGAGGTCTAAAATGGACTCTATTTTGCCTGGGCCCTGTGACAGTTCTATTGTTTCACCATATCTCCCTCTCTCAGCCTAAAAGGAGTCTGTGGCTGATTTCAGGCAACAAATTCACTGCTGAGATGCAGGTGATTCCCTTCAACCTTCCTGCCTGCTTCTTTCTAGCACTGTAGTTTTTGATCTCTTACACTAAAGGCCATGCTTACTGTAGATGAGCAGAGAGTTTGCATCTTCTGGAAATGGTGTTTCATGTGTCTGAGCAGATGAACCTCTGACATGTGCTTCTAGATGGCTGTGGAAGATGGGATTTAATGACCTGGATCATCTTGCTCTATCCCCTATTCCTACTTTCTATAAATGCATATTTAGAAGACACTCATCTTTTGCTTTTCTCTTTGAGTCTTTTAGTAGCTATTAAATCAGAAATATGGATTTATGCTTAACATTATACAAAGTAATCTGATTTGGCAAACTGTTAAAAGCAGTATTAAATTGCCTAGACAGATTTCAAGGAATTCTCAGACCAAGATTGCAATAGAAGAGGCATTTGTGAATATTTAGTATAAACCTCAGAGTGTTTCCTTGAATTCTTAGTGTTCTTCTGTTTTTGTTTCTTATTCAACTAAACAAGCTCAGTATTTTCCAATATCACTTATCAGCTATGGAAGAGAGATATTTCTAAATAGCTTGGGTTCTGCAGAACATAAACAGGTGCTCCTATGTTTTACTGGCTCTAATACAAACTTGAGGCAACTAAGGTGCCAAGTATGCTGAACACTATCCAGCATTGCTCAGTTATTTAGAGATAATGTAAAAAGGGAGTAGATTTGATTTAGAACAAGTAGTGATGTAGTGTGCAACGATTCTCCTTGATAGACAATTTCCAGCCTCTTAAAACTTCCTGTTATTCACTTCTCTTCTTAGATGGGAAGAAGTCTGATTCTTTTGCATTTAAAATACACAGGTTAGATCTTTGGAAAAGCCACTACTCTAGCTTTTCATCACTGCACATATAATTTTTAAATGAGAGAATATATTTTGATAGCTGCAGTAAGCTATTATGTAACATAACACATCTAAATGCTTGCAATAAAGTGCAACTTCATCATAACTACATTCATTTTACTTAATTACAACTTTTGCATTCAGATCTAATCATGGAATCCATGGAATCATAAAAGAAATGCTTCTGTTTCTTCCAACTAGAATATAAAATGAGAAAACTGTTTCTGTCCATCTGAAAATATTTCCTTAAAGGACCAAATTAAGTAGACTATGCCAAAAATATGATTATGAATGGTTTAGCACAGGAAAATAAAATGAAAGCCAGTATGGTTTCGTACAGTTTGGAAAATATTGAGTAATAAAAATAGTCTAATTTAGAAAAATGTGTCTTATGAGACAAAAGACACAGGCAGGAAGTAGCTATCCATGCACTGAGGCCAATGGATGCTGCACTGTTGACCACATTGAGCCTATTATCTTGCCTCAAAAGGGAAAATTCTTTGAGTTCTTACCTGTACACTAGTAAGAGTGGTGTATTGATAAGCTTTGACTACCAGGTAATTGGCTTCTATATCTATTATTCCCAGGATCATGTACTTCCACCATCTCCTTTTCAAAATTGCCAGCAAGTTTTCTTCTCCTGTGGTAGTAAACAAGAAAAATGATGTAATAGAGTTAGCTTTACATGCACAAAATACCTACCTGCAAAGAGAAATTATCTAGAAGTTCTCAAACATTTATAATACACAGCAGAAAAGCAGCATGTTTAACTAGGTACTGCAAAGAGGTGTAAACTCACACACCTTATTTGTCTCACAGATATTGAAACAGCCAGCGTGGCAAAGTAATGTGTGAGGGTCGGATTGCCACTTCACTTAAGATGTAAGTGGGAACAATGCTGGGAAAAACAAGTGCAGCTTGAGCAGACTGCAGCAGTGTTCCTAGTTTTCCTTTTATACATATGCATATACATATACATATACACATACACATACACATACACATACATATACATATAAAATGCTAAAGAATAGATCAAGTTATTACATACATTTATATTTTCCATACATATTGATAAATGTAGCACACATGATGCAAGAGGATTTTGCCAGACTGGGAGGTTACCAGTATCTTCAAGTATGATGGAATAATAAAGCAGGAGCAAAACAGCATCACCTTTGGGCAGGACACATATCCTGCTCCCAGGATGGTTATGATGATCCTTGAGGCTCAAAATATCAGACTTATTTAGAGAAAGGCTGCACTGAGACAAACAGATTTTGCTTAACAGGTTGCCCTGCTCCTAGGATTGATTTCTGAAGTAAGTGGGCTTGCTGCCTTCTACAAGAGCCCTCACTCACCCAGTACTTAATTTCCACCATGTGAAGACTGACAGCACAATGCAGCCTACAGATCAAACCCACAGCTTACAAAAGGTCAAAGCATTTCTCATGCTAGGCAAGGATCGTTATTGTTCTCCATTCAAAAGAAACCAGCTCATTAGTGAGGGTGGGCAAACCTGTTACTTATTTGCATTACAGTAAGCTCCAGACATGATGGGACCCCACTGTGAAAGGGGCCAGGCAAACTGCATGTGACTGAACATTGTACAACTGAAGGTCTTTAGGAGTCTGTAGATTAAACAAGGATCTAAGTAGGATTGACCTGTACTGCCAAAGTACCATAGATGGATTTGAACTGTCTTGAAAGTTTTTTTGAAAAAAAAAAACCCACACGCTATTCTTTAGATTTTTTTGGGGTTGTTGCTGCCTTTTTAAGTGCCTGTGATCATCAAAATGAGTGGTGGAAAATACAGAAGAAAAGGAATATTACTGTCAATTACCACCAAAACTTGCTCAGGCTTCTCAGTTCTCCCTCATCATTTTCCATCGTCACAAGTAAGTTCACATTCTACTACAAATAGACCTGGTGATATATGGGCTGCCAAACCATCAGAAATGGCAGACCCTCTATAGAACAGGAGTATTTCAGATCTTTTAACAAGCAATCACAGAAAAATGGATAACTTCAGAAGATGATTCAGAAATCTTAGATGTTAAATCTTGGCCTCACTGAGTGACCTGAACGGGTATTGACTCAAACAAAGCATCTGAAGCATTTGGTGTTTGTTCATTCACAGATGCTCACACGTACAGACTTCCAGTGGGATACTATTAGCCAACAACCTAATTATTTGTTACAGCAATAATGACACCAAGTGAAAAAATTTAAGCGCTAAAAAGCCTGCCTTCCTTCCTTCCTTCCTTCCTTCCTTCCTTCCTTCCTTCCTTCCTTCCTTCCTTCCTTCCTTCCTTCCTTCCTTCCTTCCTTCCTTCCTTCCTTCCTTCCTTCCTTCCTTCCTTCCTTCCTTCCTCCCTCCCTCCCTCCCTCCCTCCCTCCCTCCCTCTCTCTCTCTCTCTCCCTCCCTCTCTCCCTCCCTCTCCCTCCCCTTCCTTGTCCTTTTTTTTTATTCTCTCTCAGCACAGGCAGGAACAAGGCAGTGTAGGCTAACTATTTAAGACCCTAAATAAGAAAACAGGAGATTCAAACACACGACACTTTCCTGTTACCACTGACTCAGAGGAGAACTCATGAAAAAGAATTCTCAGACATGAATTATGACAACATTTTGTACTTGTTACGATGATTTGAGCATTCAGAAAGAGATCTTAGAGATTATTTTAAATACATTTAGGGAGTTATTAAAAAAAAAACAAAACAACATTTGGGATTAGATGTCCTAATTCCTACTAACATGCAAAATATGCATATAGATCCTTTCCAGCTGCTGAAACCGTATCTCACAATTTTTAGGCTTCCCAGACAATACCTTTAAAACACCAGACAGAAAACACCAGCTCATGGGAATAGCATGGTTAACATTTCTGAGTGATTTTTCACTTTAATTGTAAAGAGAAAGTTTAAAAATCAAAGACATCAAACTAATATTTGGCTCTATTCCAATAGTGACAATCCACCTACATCTGTTTTTGTTACAGTCAGACTTCGGTGCTTCCAACAAAGCAAAAAGAAGCAGCAGGTTCAAGGACTGCACTGGCAGTAGGTTGCTTGAGCAAGGGCTACAGACACACCTCAAGGACTCTTTTGGTGCTTTTGATTTGCCAGTGTTTTCTTTCTCCAGCTTCAGTTTCCAGCCACAAATCACTGTACTGCTTGGGTGCAGCCAAGTAAGTTATCTTGAAAAATCAATGTATGGACATGATTTCTGCCTAATGATCAGAGTTTGCAGAGATGGGAATTAAATCTTCTGCAGTTTTAACTGACATACATGGCTCTCTCCTTTTTTTCCTGTCTTTCTTTGCTAATGACAGAAATAAGAAAAATATTTGACAAATGGTATTTTCGCTTTAATACACAGCTCTGAGGTGTTCCAAACAGCAAAGTATCAGGTTTATCTGAGAAGGCTGGGCAGAGAAAAAAGCCATGCTGAAATGAAATTATTCAGGCACCATGCAGCTCTGATGAACATTTGTTTAGCTTCACAGCAAGTGTCTTTGTCTCACCCAGCGGAGAGCAGAGAGATGTACAGGCATTCGGCGTGACAGAAATAAAATTGAGAATTTGTTCCTGGAAAAAAAGCCCAACTCGTGCAGGAGTTGTATCTTTCTCTGTGGAACATATTTCATCTTTGCTTCCACTCACTTGCTTCATCTCAGTGTGTAAGAAAGATCTGGCTTCTGACTGGGGTCCCTCTGCCTACATTATTATTGCTGTTTATCGTTAACATAGCAGTATTGCAGATCCATCACCATTAGAAAAACTGACAGACCCCATTTGAGGGTATATCTGAGCAAAAAGTAATGCATGTTTAACATTGTTAATCATGGGGACTTTTATTTGTTTATCTCTCTCTGTCTCTGTCTCACAATTCATAGACAGGAATGAATTGCTCCTGAAGTGGAAGATTTTCTGGGAAGGGCAGAAGAAAGAAGATTCTCTATAGTGTCAGTAAGTCCAATGCTCTGGATGAATAAAGCAAGAAGCAGACAGAGTCCTGGTTTGACATGGGACTGTAATAAAGAGTTACCCAATAGAAGGGAACAGTGGAAGACAGCTTGGAGAAGGCACGGGCTGCCAGCAGGACAGGATCTCTGGATGGCAATCACAGATGACATCCCCAGTGAATTCATACAACAAGCAGAAGGGAAACAGGAGTTAGGAAGATAAGTGGGAAACCTTAATTTAGTTAGGGAAGACTTCAAATGAGAAGCAGAGGAAATCAGTAGCTTCATTCAAAAGACTATATCCTGAATAGAAATAAACATCACTTTCACATAAAAACAAAGTGGGGGGAAATATCACAGTTAAAAGCAAATCAGAAATAGACAACCTGATTTTTTATTTTTTTTTAAATTTCCCTTGATAGCAACTCAAAGAAAACTAATTATTCAGGTCTTTTGAATTGTAAGTATTGCAGTTCAGAAAGGCTGAATGCAGATGCCTACACCTGAGCTAGCTTATAAAGCATTTTTTACCTAACATATTCCAGGTGAATTGTTTAGGATGAGATAACCAGTGTTTTGAAAATCAATAGCTCTCCCACTGAATGTAAAGGGAGGAAAGATAATGTTAGATTATGATGGTGAGACACTGGCACAGGTTGCCCAGGAAAGCTGTGGGTGCCCCCTCCCCTGTTCAAGGCCAGGTTGGATGGGGCTTGGAGCAATCTGGTGTAGTGGGAGGTGTCCCTGCCCATGCAAGGGGAGCTGGAACTAGATGATCTGTAAGGTCCCCTCCAACCTAAACCTTTCTATGATTCTGTGTTTTTTTTTATTATTATCTCTACAGAACTCTGAGTAAGGCTTCTAGCCAGTAATATAAACAAAAAGTAAACAAGAAAGTGTGCAGGTTAGCTTAAAGGCAACGTTACCAGTGAGCCAAGAGCACATGTTGATATTGATGAACACACATTTTATGTGAATGCACAGAATAATGAGTTCTTCAGACAGTGCAATCTTTTGATGGAGAACTACTTGCAAAAACCAAAGCCAAACCCCGAAGTTTTGTCAAGCAATTGAGCTTTTGAAAATGTAAGCCTTTACATTAATTCTAATCCACATGTAAAGGAGATTTAAAAGCAAATTACATACTAAGAATATTTTAAGATTCAGAAATGTAACATACTGTTAAAACATAAAATGACAAGCCCCCTCTCTTTACCCTTTCTAGAAGGATAGAAAGGATAGAATGATAGAAAAGGACAGCAGGATAGAGAAGGATTCACTTGATTTTTAAAATAATTTTTCAGTGAGATACACACTTGACAGTTACATATACAGAGTGGCTCTCAGTGTTTGGAAAAAAGCTACAGCTTTGCCTCTGCTGGTTCAAATTAAAAATCTACAAATAAGCTGCTTTGTAGAAGAGATGATTTTACATCATATAATAAGGATTTACCCCGGGGGGTTACAAAATTAAAAATAAATTAGAGAGAAAATTAAAAGAGGATTTAGTTGCGCAGTGTCTACCAAAAATACATACATACATGTGCAAAACCCTTTCACATTCACCCACAGAGCCACAGAGGTACAATAAAAAAACCCAACAGCCATTAAGACAGCAAATTCCCAATTATTTGTGTATGGGCTTGGGACACAGGTAGAATAACAGCACTGCTAGACCAGAAAATAAGCATATTGCTTCTCTTTCATCAGCTGCAGTCTCTCCCTTTTAATTTAGATGACAACTTGCTACTTATATCAAGAACATCAAAGGAGCTGTGCTCTCCTGCTTCACAACAGAAAGCTCAGCAGAAGAGATCTAAATGTGTGCAGGAAACTTGCCAGGGGGGAAGGTAGAGCAGCAGGAGGGTCTGCCAGGCACAGAGAATCCTCCAACAGGAGTATCAGAGCCAAGTGCTACATGGTAAAGGGACAAAAGCCTCACAGAGGATGAAGGTTAGAGCAGCGTTTACTTACTATCACTTTGTTTGAAAAAGAACCTTAGTTACAAAGTACAGTTATGGGATAATTGTCTCTTTTCCTCATACAGAACTTTGCCAGCAATAGCACTGCTTGTCTACAAACTTTGTAGTCATCCACTCCTGCTGCAGGACCAGGGGAAGGAGGCAGTCAAATGGGGTAATACTGTATGGACTTAACAGGGATCTTCTCTGTATCACTACACTAAGAGGTCCTCATGCCTGACCTATAAAACCTTGCTTACCTCCTGCTGGGACAAGCTGCTGGCTCAAGGGCCTTCAAGCCTGTTGTAGATGACTTTCAGCTCCCTGCAAAGCTTGAAAGAACTTCCCCTCTTCTGTATGACTTTAAATCTTCACCCCAAAATTGTTTCTTGTTTCCTCATATCTAGTTGTATTACTGATGACTACTTTATGTTAACAGTGTTGCCTAAAGGCAAAACACCACCACTGCTTCATTATTTCCGTAATCGAGAGAATTCCCTCTCACAGGGATGTTCCTCCAGTCCAGCTTCACAAAACCACTGGATATACTCCCTTCACCTGAAGGATGAGTGCCTATAGGCTGCACTGCTTTCATCCTAGACCATGTTGTCAGCAAGCCTTTTGGGAGACTATGTATCCTCATCTCCCTTTAGAAATAGGGGATCCAGGCAGGGGACAACAACCCCGGCCTCTGACACAGGCAGAATTGTGGATGTGTCCTATCCATCACCAGGCAGCAGCGGCCACTGAACAAACCCAGCAGGCATCACTCTTGCTGGGATATGCAGTGTGCAGTGGGGCTGCAGGTCCTTCTGCCCTGTGCATTGGAGCAGAGCTGCAGTGGCTGCTGCTGCTGAGGTGGAAGGCAGACACAGGACATCAGCTCACACAGATGCCTTGCAGGGGTGAGATACATCATGGCAATGTGCTTTCACCTTCTTAGGAAGTAAATCTTATTTACCAGTTGCAATCAACAGGACTATTCATTTTTTAAGGGGTTCTATTTATTTTTGTTGACTGTTTCAACTCCATAGTGTTGGAACACTTATCTACCATTCTAACATTTATGTGGCTGGCACTTTAGAAGACACTTCTATTTAACCTTTGGGTTACTGAAGGAGTAACACAAATTGAAGATAATGTTAGTGCCCTTTGTGTCTGCTACTTTTATAATTTTGATACTCCTCTTTTTCTATAATATGCATAGCCTATTAGCATGGCATAACACAGCTTTCCACTTGCTAAATTTCAAGCTCATTTGAAGTATTTAGACTTGTTTTTTTCTTTTAGAGATTTTGAAAATCTGTCTGGTTCAGCCTTGGATATAAATCATAATAGTTGAAGTCAGATTTAGGAATCTGAACATGCATCTTCAGAAAATATGAAAGGATTTATTTCTGATGCCTTGATTTTGATCCCACCTAAGCTCTTTGGTTACATCTGGCAACCTTCAGATGACTTCTTATTTCATGAGATTGCTGGTCATAAATGTTACTTTGAAGAGTAAATTACAACTAAAATTGCAAGCATAAAATAGCTGGCTATTAGGCCAATGCTTCACTTTCTCTCCACCTGCCCACCCACTAGGTACATACAGTTCTTCCCTTGGTGGTAAACATGATGCTGTAAGTAACTGCTTTGTGTTACTGCAAGAAATAGCCCATGTCAAGAACCGTGTAAAAAAACTCTGAAGAAAGCTCTGAGAGGTGCACTGTTTCAAAAAACAAACCTCTGAACTCCCAGCCCTTTAAAATGTCAGGACAAAAACTGCTGCAATCTTTTTAGCACACAAATTTTCCAGTTAATTTGCTTTATCATCTAGCCTAAAGTTAGGTAAGCACCTTTCCTGAAAGGGCAGACTGTGCCCTGGGAGCAGCATTTGCACTTCTGTAATGCAGAAACAGGAGCACACCGAGAAGACGAAGCCTTCCTCCAAACCTGAGATATGATTATGTCCTTATCTCTTTACGCATCAAATGTACAAAATTTATTTACAGATTGCAGAATGTTAGGAGCTGGAAGGGACCTCTGAAGACCATCAAGTCCAACCACCCTGGCAGGGCAGGTTCCCCAAGAGCAGGTTGCACAGGATGGCATCCAGATGGGTTTTGAATGTCTGCAGAGACAGAAACTCCATCACTTCTCTGGGCAGCCTGATCTACAGCACTCTCAGATTTAAGTTACCTGTGAGATAACACTAGTCTGTCAGCTTTTGGCTCACTCTTGCACATAAATAGTTCAAAACAATCCTATTACTTTGTGAGCTCTGCAGTTAGGCTTTTTTTATTGTTTATCCTCTTTTATCTAGAGTGAAGCTACTTACAGCAGTGCAAAGAAAGGATTTCAGAAGAAAAAAATTCCCTTATTTTCAAATTTACCGGAGTTTTTTTGAAATTAAAGATCTCTTGATATACCCCTGTATATCACCTATAAATGTGTAATTTGCATGAATTATTTATCCTCCTGGATAATCCTGGGCATGTTAGTCATATTCACAAGACTTACTTGAAGTAAAATAATCCTAAAAGAAATTATTTTTATTGTATAAGGCAAATGAACCAGTTAGGGTGCATGTGAGTTTTCTTTTTTTTCCCCCTTTTATCAACTTATCACAAATCTGGTCTCAGACATCCACCCACTCTGACATTTTTTCCCCTCAGCAGACATATGAATAATTAATTCTGTACTTAATATTTGAGATTCCTATAAAATTTATTCCCCAAAGCATGAGATTTGTCTGATAGTAAAAAAGGAACCCTGAAATCTACAATGTAAATTCTCATTATTATTAACCACCCATAGATCAAGAAGATCCAAATGAAGCTGAATTTCAATCCTTGTCTTTAGAAGCCAAAAGAAAGAGAATAAGAAAGTACAGGAGTGTGTATCTTTTTTTGTTCCCATCAGTGGTGTTTGAACACTCTGACCCAATTTAAATGTAATCTGACAGAGCTAGAATGCAGATCTTAGTTTCTTCAGATTTAATGTGAATGGGTAACTGAGAGAGAAAACATAAAATTGCTGCCACTAAGAACAGGATCAGAAGTAAACTCACTACTTACTAGACACTGGAGTTTGGACTCTTCATCTTCTTAGCCACCAGCTCATTCAGCCCTGAGACACAAACCCTTAGGAGTTCCAGAGATTCTGGTTCTGGGATTGACTACAAAGTAGCAGCTACTGGCATGAAATATGAGCAAGGACTGCATACAAGATGCTTTAAGCATGAAAGAAACCTGGTTTTACAGAAAGCCTAAAGATACCTGTTAAGAAGAAAATCCATCTGCTGATGATCTGTTGATGTATTATGAATATATGAATATATAATGAATATATTATGAATATATGAATGTATTGACAGGAAGATGAACATGAGCCAGCAGTGTGCCCAGGTGGCCAAGAAGGCCAATGGCATCCTGGCATGTATCAGAAACAGCGTCACCAGCAGGTCCAAGGAGGTGATTCTGCCCCTGTACTCAGCCCTGGTAAGGCCACACCTTGAGTACTGTGTTCAGTTCTGGGCCCCTCAGTTCAAGAAGGATATTGAGGTCCTCGAACAGGTCCAAAGGAGGGCAACCAAGCTGGTGAAGGGACTCGAACACAGATCCTATGAGGAGAGGCTGAGGGAGCTGGGGCTGTTCAGCCTGAAGAAGAGGAGGCTCAGGGGAGACCTCATTGCTCTCTACAACTCCCTGAAAGGAGGATGGAGCCAGGCAGGGGCTGGTCTCTTTTCCCAGGCAACTCTCAGTAAGACAAGAGGGCATGGTCTTAAATTGTGCCGGGGGAAGTTCAGATTGGATGTTAGAAAGAATTTTTTCACGGAAAGGGTGATCAGACATTGGAACGGGCTGCCTGGGGAGGTGGTGGACTCTTCGTCCCTGGAGACATTTAAAAAGCGACTCGATATGGCACTCAGTGCCATAGTCTAGTGACTGTGGCGGTAGTTGTTCAAGGGTTGGACTCGATGATCTCTGAGGTCCCTTCCAACCCAGCCTATTCTATGATTCTATGATTCTATGAATAGGAAAAAGGCTACGGGTGAGTATCTGAAAATGGGAGAGCTACTGTTTGTGGTATGAGGGAACTGACACACTCCAATGCTATGAATGTTTTTCTTAGGTTAGCAATACCACTGTGGAAATTTAGAGGAGCATAAGACAGGTAGCCGATGCTAAAGAAGCATTGCTGGCAGAATTACAACTTCATCTGAAGTCTGTAGTGTTCACTGGACATATATAAAGTCCTAATACTCAGTACTACTTTGTGCAATTGCCCTGGGCCAAGGGGAGAGCTGAAGAGTTCAAAATATATTAGCGGTGGAAGGCTCAGTACAAATATGGCTTTAGAGATGCTCAGTGATCTCTGGAGGTATTTCAGTATTCTCTGTTAAAAGGTTGCAAACATGCACTTAGTCCTCTTGGAGAATCTGTGGTAGCAGCTGTGGGAAAAGCTAGCAGAATTATTCTCCTTCTGAGACTTCTCTCACACCACTGTTGGTGAACTGGCATAAGGTTTGATACACTTCCAAATTAAATATTAAATAATATCCCTGGAACTATATAGAACCTTTGGGAATGTGTTGCCATCATGGGCTATAGTAATAGCCTCATATCAAAACAGACACAGATTATTCAAGAAAAGCTACTAAATACACATGAAGCAGAAAAAGTATGAGATGCCGCTTAGTTAAAGCAATTGTGAGACTGTTCCAGGACATTTTTTGTCTCCAAGGTGACCGGCAGCAGAGGCTCAAGAGAACTATGCAGAACACAGCAACCCATTGTGGTTCCTTCATTGTTGGCCACAGCATGAGCATCTTGTTTTATGCATGGCAGGAGTTCCAAAAGGCATAAGTCCAGTTAAGAATAGAGAAAACGCAGGCATGAGCACATAGAAATATGTGAAGCACAATGGCTTCAAATAACACCCAGAGCTGGAGAATTTAATAATTTGCCTATTGCATTATAGGCAAAGAGAATGGAGACAAATAGGATAGAAGGAGGAGTGGCTGGAGGACAGCCCCACAGAAGGGGATCTGGGGGTGCTGGGTAACAGCAAGCTCAACACAAGTTAGAAGGGTGCCCTAGCAGACAAGAGGGCAAACTGCACCTTGGGGTGTGCCAAGCACAGCATCACCAGAGAGTCAAAAGAGGTGATTATCTCATTGTATTCAGCATTGGTGTGGCCTCACCTGGAGTGCTGTGTGAATTTCTGGGCTCTGCAATTTAAGGAAGATGTGAAGGTCCTTGAATGGAGAAGAGCAACAAAGATGGGAAAAGTCCTGTGAGGAGTTGCTATGGGTTCTGGGCTTGTCTAGCTTGGAGAAAGCGAGGCCTAGGGGTGACCCCATCATTCCCTACAGCTTCCCAAGGATGAGAGGTGGGGAGGGAGGTGCTGAGCTCTTCTTCTTGGTATCTGGTCACAGCATGTGTGGGAATGGTTCAAAACTGCACCAAGTCAGGTTCAGACTGGACATTAGGAAGCATTTAACAAGAAGGTGGTCAAACACAAGAGCAGAGAGGTGACCTAGAGAGGT
This sequence comes from Heliangelus exortis, assembly GCF_036169615.1. Lineage (NCBI taxonomy): Eukaryota > Metazoa > Chordata > Aves > Apodiformes > Trochilidae > Heliangelus > Heliangelus exortis. Next base: position 65,691,913 of record NC_092424.1, read on the forward strand.
GGTCGATGCCCCCAACCTCTCCGTGTTTCAAAGGCATTTGGACAATGCCCTATATAATATCCTGTAGCTTTTGGTAAGCCCTGAATTGGTCTGCCAGTTTGACTAGATGATTCTTGCAGGTCCCTTCCAACTGAAATAGGCAATTCTAAAATTCAGTTCTATTCTATTCAACTCTATGCTATGTTATGCTATTCTACACATACCAGAAGCCTCAATATTGTGTCTATAAATGATTAAAAATTCTTAAAAAACCCCTTTTTCTATTCTTTGAAGTATGACTACTGATGTATGTTACAAGAAGCATAAAATACCAATAAGCCATGCTAAGCAACTGGCACAAGGCATCACTTAGCTATTGTGTCCACTAGACATATATAGGTAATTCTGCTGAAGAAACTAGCTTGTTGTCATCACATTATTATAGAATCCTGGATGAGTTACCCAGAATGACCATTATGATTAGAAATCTGGCTAGGTATTTTTTTAAGATGATGAGTTGTCTGTAATAGGCAATGCTTCGCTGCATCTATCCTGTACCTTAAAAAAATGGCATCTTAATGGAACCTTCGTAAATTTAGCAATACTGGTATAGAATAATTAGATAAAAAGAAACAGCACTGAGCATTATACATCCATATATCTACATGAAGGAGCAAGCAGTCTGGGATAAAACAAGAATGATGGAGAACAGCCCTTGAACCTGAGCAGTCACCATGTACTTATGTCCTGAGCTGGCAGAACTGGGCTAGAAAATTCTGTAGCTAGAGAACTTTTGTAGCATTTCTGACAAGAAACATATAAAATTTCCATGATTCAAACTCTGTAACAAGACCACTTACAGGTTTATGATGCACCTCTAGCATGTGCATAGTTGAAGAAGTACATTTTTGTCTATTTTTTGCCAACTTTTATACACACAGTTATCACAACAAGTGCCTAAGTGCAGTAATACTCAAAAAGGTGGAGAGCTGTGCAGGCTGATGCAATACAGTTCAGACATTGTTTTGCTCTGGATAGAACACTAAACATTAATTAAGCACTCAGTGTATATCAGCTTAGCTCTAGTAAGCTGGTCAAAGCAGATTTGTACTAGGGACTGAAGCTGTCCTGGTCTTGTTTTTGAAAAAAAAAAGAAACAAAAAACTGATATACAAGGTGATAACCAAGATCTACAGACAAACGAAATTTTTTTGCCCTTGCCTAGTGTAGTCTTAAGCTGGTTTATGAAGTTTTAAAAACACAAAGTTTAATTATTGTAGCTGTGCCACTGACGTAATGAGGAGATTGAGAGTGAGACCAAAAAAGCAGTTAGATGCTATGCTAACAAACTGGGGATCTGCAGGCCACCAAAAGTCTGGCAAAATTTACCTGCAGTGGTATGTACAATCTAAAAGATATTCAGTCAGTGTTCTTATAACCTAAACTAAGCATCTGGTGCTTGGAGATTGTGCATATGTTTAAGTTATTGAAAAAGTAATTAACTGTATATAACATGTATTATCTCTCCATGGTAGAAGGTGATAGCAAATGAAAGCATGACAGAGAAATCCAGGTTTTCATTGAACATATAGAATAAAGTGCTTTAGCTTAGATCCTCATGTATGTGGGAGAGCTAATTCCACTGTGCTGCTGCTTAATCAATGAAAGCCAAGCATTATACTTTCTACTTGCTATACTACCATAATAGAGAAACCCCAGTAATTCATCCAGTATGAAACTGAAAAAGTCCATCTTGAAAAAGCCAAGTGTGGTTTCAGGAAGAGCTGGTTTTCGGGGCAGAATATGGAGCCAACATATAAGCAGGAGATTCCCACAATGGTGGCTTTGGACCCATTGGGGTCCAGTCCCAGGAAAGCTGGGAGTCCTGGTATTGCAGGAAAAGATCAGTGAGGGAGGCAGCCGCAGGTAGAAGCAGGCAATATCCCCATTTTGGCTTCTGGGTGAAAGCAAGTAGATCACAATGGTGTATTAAGATCTTTCCTGAAATAATCAGCACTTGGGGCTTTTCATCCCTGAAACTCTCAGTCACTTTCTGCAACCTCTCCTGTAATGTGTGGCACTGCTCCATATCATGTTCAGCAAGGCAGGCGGAAAGTTCAATGTCTTCCACTGCTCCTCACCAAGAATTAAAGAGAACATGTATTTAGCAAAAACACTGCTAAGAAGTTTGCAAACTTGAGACAGCAGCTGTGAGTAGTGACTGCTCCTCTCTTGATCCCAGCTGTTTCCCACAAAACTCAGAATACCTCCAAAAGAAGTGATATTTGCAATGAACAACCTTGTTACAGAAGTGTTTCCCTTAACATGAATCCTGATTTATAAGCAAATTGCTGAATACCTCACTGGCATTTATCTTACCAGGTTTCCTCTCCTTTTACAGTAACCAATGTGGTAACCTTTCCAAAACACCAAAAAATAACACCTAACTAGAAGTATAAGCAAGTATTATTTCCATTTTAGGAGAGGAAATACTTACATGGTAGGAAGATATTCCAGCTGGTAACAGCAACATGAAATTTTATGATGTGAAAGTGAAGAATTAGAATGAGGGGAAAATGCATCATGTGCAGTTAAGATCCAAGAAGAAATTCTATCAATTTTGACCATGTATCATAAGTACAGGATGCTGCCTTACCCATCCAGCTGGTCAGTTACACCAATAAATCCTTTACCATCTTGCCATCTTTCATACTGTTCAAGAGCACATCTTCCTGTGCTTAGAAGCATGTATATATGACTCAGACACTAGTGACATTCTTTGAAATGTCATCATTCCAGATGTGAAAGAGTCATAATTTCTCTCCTTTCCCTCCTGTTCCACAGCTGAAGCCCAAGGGCAGTTCGGCCATGCAACAACTCTTCAGCACATGAAAGAAGGGAATCAATGCACCTTCCTAGCACAAGTTCCTCATACAAGCAACAGAGCACTGAGGACTACAAAATAGATATTTTTTTATATTTTATATATGAGAGTGTTGTAATGATGAGCAATGTATCAACATAATGCTTCAAGAAGAGGAGAGCATCCGGAAAGTAGAAGTCACCTTACCAATTCCATCTCTCTCAGAAAACTCATCAGCACAGGCAGAATGAAGATGTAACACACAAGGTCAGGCAGTCAGAAAGCCCAAGCAGGCTCCCTGTACCTCTCAGAGAATAGATGTTACCTCAGTTTCAGTGTGGAAGACTGAAACATCATTACAAAAGCCATGATGGATAAGTGTGAAATCTTGTTTGCCAGCAACAGTAAAACAGCCCCAGACTGTGAGAGAAGTAGAATAATAAGCTTTTGGGAAATGCAGTTATTACAGTATTTCCCATAAAATGGGTGGCTTCTAGGTTTAAGAAAACCCTCTTGCTGTAAAGAGAAAACAAATGTAATTTTTAAATGGTAGACAATTCACAGGTGATGAAGCTGCATGTGAACTTGATGAGAAAAGGAGGTTATAGCTGTCCCTGATCCCTGAAATACAGAAATGAAAACCAGAGGTTGCATAAGCCCATCAAACATGAATGAAGGCACCTGAGCACCCCACAGCCATTCCCATTCTTTGATTATTAAATACATATTCATAGCTTCTTAAAATTATGACCTTGATTTCCTGCAGCCTTGTGCCCAGTGAGTGCAACCTGAGTGAAGATGAGTTACACCCATTTTATCCAGTGATAATAGTGCACCAATTCATACATATCTGCAGAGTTAGGGATTTGTGATGTGGAAGCAGCACTGGGAATTCCAACTTGCATCTCAACAGCAGTTCTATAAATTGTGAAATGTCTGCCTGCTGTGAAGGCCCAGCTCGTTCAGCCAACTTTACCACAAGCTGTATGGTAACACAAGCTGTGTGACAAAAGCACAGGTGTCAGGTGAAATTTCTGCAGGGCAGCCCAGGTGAATTACATCCTTTGGGATGTTCACACCTTTGTGGGTTTCTTGTTGCAAGCACCAGGCTGAGCTCTTCTAGTGAAGAGGAAATTAGTATTTGATGGCATAAAATTCAATGTGCCAGACAGATGGCAAAGGAAGAGAATGAAAGGGGCATTTTGAATATAACTATGTTGCTTGATCATATACATTCACCTGTTAAAACCATACATGCAGTACCTGAAAGTACAAAAGGGGTGCTTATCCACTTTGCTAGTGGTGACATTACACTCATGCAAGAAGTAGAAACACCCCTAAGAGACCTATGAGCCACCAGAATCTAAAGGCTGGCCACAAGATCTCTATCAATCCCCAGGTAACTATTGTAGGTGACTACAGTCACAAGAGCACTAGTAGGAGTTCAGAAAGCCTTTTTAAAAAATTTTGTTTTCCCATTCCCCATTTCTTTCTCTCACTCTCAAGATTTTAATGGAAAGCTACAGGAAGCCTCTCCATTGTGTTATGAAGTGGGTCAATGGATCATTATGCTCTTTTTCATCTTCCATGCATATGCAATGACACACACAGACCTTCAGTAATTTCAGCCTAGCAATGTTCAGCATTTTCATAAAAGTTATTTGCTACTCCTAAAGTGAGCTGGAAGATAACTCCAATAGGGTGATTAAGGACTGTTTATGGGGCTAATAGCAAAGTTTTTTGGCTTTAGGCACACAGATTTTGCTTTGTTTTCTGGATAGGAATAAGCAACAAGCCATTTTTAGTTCAAAAAAATATAAACTATCAGTTCTGTCTCATGTTGTGACAGTGAAAGACTACAGAGCTCTCCTAACAACCTCTCTTCCTATGGTTTCCATAATATCTGGGCATACAAATCCTCCTCTAGGAGATGTTACTTTGAATACAATGGGTCAGTATAGTTCACCTACACTAGGGTCAAGGTATTATCTGATTACTTATCTCAGACTTAAATTTGTGTCCAACACACCCATTACAGGTAACGTCCTAGAAGAACAACTTTAAGCAAACAAAGAAACCTAATCCTTCAATATACTGGTCCAGGAAAGCAGACGTGTGAGCAAGCTATACATAAATATGTGCATCACACCCACTCAGATTTATGCCTGGAACTTCCATGCCACACAAACAACACTATATGCAGTTATTCTCTTGTACACTATTTTAGTCAAGATACTGACCTACATAAGCGCATCTAGTGACAAATTCTGAGTTTATTAAATATGTAAGATCTATAATATCTACTCTGGTCTTCTGTGATCTGTCCAACATGTCTCCTCTAAAAAAATTCCTGCTTCAAAACAAATCCTTGCATTTATAATTGCTTACTAGTTTACATAAACTGCAAATAGGGAAGGCTGAAAAATTCTTCTTGGGAATCATGCTTCTGCATCAATTTCAAAAGTCAAAACCCAATAAAATTTCTCTAGAGAAAATGAACATTTTTAGTGAAAATTGAATAGTACCTCCAGTGAGGAGAAAAAGTAAAAAATATTTGCATTATAATTCTCATACATTAGTTTTACAAGTTCGAGATTTCATTTTGATTTTTAGAATTTATTATTTATACATTTTTAAATCATTTCACAGTAGGTCAGGATCAGCAATGTGGACTGATGGACTTGTGGTCTGACACTAGTGATATATAACCTATCAGTATAATAGTTGCAGCATTTATTTTTAATACATGATCACTTTTTAAAAAAAAATCATAGAATAAATAGAGACCCTTTGACACTGAAGATAGCCCCTTAAGAGGTATTGAATAAAAAAAAAAATAAAATTGCAGCTAATCATTAGTCATGATGTACAGAATACATTCTGAGATGTGGATTTATGTTCTTAGCTCTTCATTCAAACTTCTGTACTGAAGAATAAAGCTCTCTATCAGAGAAAAGGTATAAAGTTGATGGCTTTACCCATGCAGGCAGGATACCAGTGACAACATTTTTTTTTATTATCTTACTCTGTGATGTCATAGCTATCTTTACCTATTGCAAGTTTACTGTTAAGTAAAGAATAAAGATCAGATGTTGGAAAGAACCCTCCTTTGAAAGAGGGTTTGATTCCAACAAGCCTTTAACAGCTTTTGCAATCAGAGTATTTTGTGAACTGAAAACACACATGCAGATGTTTCAAAGGGTTGGTTTGATTTGCATTCTGGAAAACTCCAGCATTCAAATGCAAAACATGCCCAAAATAATTACACTCACTCTCTATCCTTTTTGTGATCACCTCACATAATACTCTCCCTCTTTGAACTTTTTTCCCTGCGTGTCCACTCCAGCTTTATTTTTCCTTTTGCAACTCATTTTGCTAGATAAAAACACAAATGTACCCGGCAACCACATGCTTGCCCTTGTGGTCACCCTGCAGCAATTCAGGCCAGCACCTTCCACCATGCTGCCATTTGACTATTCAGCAGGTGGCACCAGTCTTGAGCCATTTTATTTTCTGTGTCAGGAACTGGCACATGGTCTCACTCACAAACATGTCAGATTTACTTGCCTCCAACAGAAAAGAGCAGGACCAGCTGTGTCCAGATTTTGTGAGAAAGCAAGATCTCCCCTTGCTTCTGAAAGGGGAAAGCAGCCACGGAGCTTCTCGTTCAAGGGATTAAATACATTTAATACCTGCTGGCTTGATACACATCATATACGCACACAGTTTCATGAAAATATTTATTTTTTCCTCCTAGTTCCCTTTAAAATAATTTCAGATCAATTGCTCTGTCCTCCAACAGAAGATGGCAGGAATTATGATGAACACTAGTTGGTATTAAGAGTAAATAGAAATTTATATAACCCCACATGATGTGATAACTCATTTGATCCTCTACACACTATACATGTACCCACACAAAGAGAGTGATCTAGGCAGTTACTCACCCAAAGAAAACCAGCCCAATCTGCTCCAGTTTCAGCACATCTGTAATTCTAGCTCTTGGCTGCTGGATTTCAATTGTTTAACCTGTGCTTTTATTTTTTCCTCTCAAGATGAGCTACACCAGCCTCTTCACTGGGGCTCATCTGAGTAGCTGCAGTTGGGAGACGAGGAGAAGCGAGTGTGTGTGTGTGCACTTGTGTACATATGGGTCAGCACAAGTGTACTTTTAGTGAAGTATCTCTTCACACACATAATGCTGAGGGTGTCTTCACATTTGGTCCATTTCTGTTCTGCAACAACACTCATTCCAGTACTTTGATGATGCAGAACAATAGAAGCAAGAGTGTGGTGACAGACCACACTCCATACCCTTTACTCTGTACACTTTTTCTCTTCCTTCTGCTGCTACCTCCTGTATCCCACTTCCCTCCTCTGATGATTTTCTCCTCCTCTTCCTCTCAGCTGATCCTTTCTTCTCTGACACTTGACAACAATCCAGGGAGGGCCCTTTCAAAAAATCAGTTAAAAAATACACGTTTTCTATCCAGTGGAAGTCAGTGTTCACAATATCCTTAGCACCCAGAGCTCCACAAAGGCTTTGGCTAACTCTGTCATCTCTGTTTGCCTCACCAGTGCTGCCACTCTTGGAAGCCAGAGAAAGATGCCCACATTAACCACATTAACCCAAACATTAAACACAACATACAGACAGGAATTTTGGTATGTCATTTCAAGAGCTACTTTACACTGCAAAATGCTTGAAATGCTTAAAGAACAAGGACAAGACAATATCCCTTTCGTTGTAAGCCTGCCTCTCCCTGGTCTGAAGAAGAGAAAATGTAAGCTGAATAAAAAACTGCAAGAATTGCAAACTACAGCTGGGACTGAAGCAAAGAGTACCAAGGGAGGACAAAGCTCCTGCATAACCATGAGAGTATCCAAACAGTAACCCAGCATGCCTTCAGCATTTTTATTCTTTACATTTCTACTTCTGCAAAAGATAGAGGCATTTCCTTTCTCCTTAACTGCTGCTTCATGCTGTATCATGAAAACCTGAAAACTTGGGTTTTCATTTATATGGAAGTGAAAGTTGTAGGATAGCACCTGTGGTCTGAGAAGTAACTGGAGAGTTAATTTTACAGAGACTTGAAGAACCACATTTTAAACACTCCAGCATATTAATGCTACTACATTTTGATAGCTTCAGTTGATCCACACTGTATCTCTACTATATTAGGTGAATGCAGGCTGTTCTATATAATCGTTCCTGTTTTACAATTGTGATTTTCTTGAGACCTATCTGGATATGAGGAAAACAGGGGGGTAGCCCAGTTCCCAGGTTTACGTTCCAAAAAGTAAAAATTGCTTGTTATATGGGTCTGAGAAACCTTGACTGGGAAAGTGCCTGTGATGAAACCCAGGAGATGAAATGGCAGAATTTCTCAGGTCATCTGTCTTATAAATATTTGAAAAAACATATTCCAATTTTCCTTTTGCCATGGTTTGGCACCTCCTCGCTCAAGAGCTGTCCCTGTGGAAATCTGTCCCTCCTGGCTTTCCAACAGTGGCTGCCTCAAAATGCCATCAAGTCAAAGCCTTTCAAGCACCCAGGGTTTGAAAAGCGTTTCTGCTATTTCCTGCAGTAGGTAGGAAATCTGATATCAGTCTGTCAGCCAAGTCCATACTATGACAAGGGTTTGCTCTGCAAGTCTCCTGCTCTTTTTCCCTGCAGGTGCCACCACAGCCCATCTGCAGGAGCTGCATGGCTCTGTGCCTAGCGTGGCACTTTTCCTGTCCCCCACCCACTCCTTCCCTTGCTTTGCTAATGAAACCAAAACCCCCCACCTTTTCTTATATGCATCGTTTAAGTCCCCCTCCTCAGACAAGCAATGCAGCTCACGAGTGCTCTTGCTGGCATCCCCTGACCTCTTATTTGTCGTCCACCTCCATGTCTAGCACTCCAACATCAGGCAGAGATTGGGAAAGGGAACAAGTGCCTTCCCAAGCACTGCTCTGCTTGCTTGAGAGTTTTAATGTACTTCCTGACCATTAACCTGAGCATCAAGGTGCAATTTGAATGAACTGTCATTTATATGTGAGCTGCCACTATAGCTAAGCTTGTCTTTAGAGGAACACAGACAGCTCTAACCACAAGAGTCATATTTAAGGAAGGAAAAGATTGTGATGAGTACGTTAGCTTCCCTTAATAATATCTTTCAAAAATTGCAGTGATATTGCTCTTTTGTGCTTTTTTTGTTGCCCTTTTGTACTTCAGATTCTCATCATCTCCATCAGTCCTAAGAGCATTAGCCAGAGTCTGAGCAGTTCATCATCTCTGTTACATCTATTTACATGTTATTGGGCTTGACACTGGATAATAAGGGCTTATCCAGAAATATTTTGCTTTTTGATGTGGTGAATTTACTACATGCCTTATTGTTTAAATATTTTTTTCATACCAATTGCCTAATTTCTTGTAACTTGCAGCAGCCCTGATTTTTGAATGTAAGATAGTTATGGAAACATTGATCTTTAAGTTATTAGACTTACAGCTCTAGCTGACTTGACCAAAAACTCCCTCTCCAACAACTTAAAGGACCTTCTGTTTCCTTCAGAGGTGGTGTGAAAGCTATTGTACATAGGCACCATTTACTGGATCACAGACATCAATCATACTTCTAGTTTTTGGTCGATTATCACCTATCAAAGACAGACAGCTGGCAGCTGGACTGGAAAAGATCCCAGCTCACTTTTTGCCACTGAGATTCACACCCATGCATGGTCCAATTTAGCAGCGGGAACTCACCACGGCACATGGGTCCCCTATGAAAAATGTTCACCTGAACATATGTGACACGCTTGTTGTTTACCAGCTGCCTGCATTAGACAGGTGGGCTCACGCTGTAGGCATCACCACTGTTTGTGAGTTCTAAAGGCAATTCTTTAGGCTCAGTAAATTAATTCAGTAGAAAAGGACAACATTGTTTGAGGCATATGGCTGACATTCACTTCTCTCAAGATAAATAACATAGTAACTATGCATAAGACAGTTAACAGCTTCCCTTTGCGTTTTATGGAAACCAAGCTTATTTTAACATTACTGTAATTATTATAAAAACTTTCTACAAAATGCACACCAGCATATTTAATAAAGACTGAGTGAAAGACAACAGGCCATTTATCTAGCTAAATCTGCAAAGGTAAAGTGCTAGCTTGTACTGAATTCATAACCACTGAGCTCGGGCCTGGGTATTAATTATTTTTAGTGCCATTAGTCTGCAGTGTCATTTATGTGATGAAGAAGTGACTTCTGGCCTTCTGCAGGGCACTGTACTAATTTATCTGATTTTTAAGACTGTGGCAATGTCACTAATGTCTGCTCCCCATCTATCAAGAACGTGAGCTCTCGCAAGCAGCCACATCTGGAAGGAACAGAGTAGAGCTGTGGGTGGGTGTGCTGGGCAGGAAAGTAGGCAGTGGTGGGAGACTGGGATTCAGCAGAGAGCTTGGCCATGAAGACAAGCATATGGTCAGTCAAGCAAGCAGCTAATAGCCAGCCACATATTTTCAAGTATGGTCAGCATGACTGTAGTGATGAATGGCTGGAAGAGAAAGTTCAATTAGGTACATACAAACCAACCATGACAGTTAGTTTCTCTATATTAAGACTTTTTTACACTGAAAGCACATTTTCCAGTTCAGGTAAGGATTTCTTAGCAGAGTAGCTTCCCAATGCCCTTAGCATCATTAAGAGTAACACCAGGATCAATAGCAGCTAAAAAACACACTTCAAAACCATCCAAGCAGAAGTGGGCTTTTCTTCAGAGGTTTCCATTTGTTGAAGTATTCCACACAGGGGGTGCTGTCTGTGATTAGAAAGGTGCACAGTCTTTCAGTGTTCTATGTGCAGAACTGTGTGAATTTGGATTAACAAATTATGAAAAATTACCATTTATTTTTTACTGCATTCATAAAATTCTTGCTCATATTTCCCTGAGGTGCTCCAATGAATGCTGTGCTGCACCTGAGTAGTAGCTTACAAAGCAGTTTTACTGGCAATTGGTAGACTAACTCAGGGCAAAGGCAAAAATCAAGGGGTTACCTTTCCCTGTTACCCTGATATGGCTGCATAGATGGCCTGGATCAAAATGCATTGCACACCTGTGCTGTTGTATGTGGATAAATATAGAGGGAGTGATCATATCCGTAACACAGGACTGAGGATGCCTCACCTTATTGTTCTTAACCAGAGACTCATCATATTGATGTGGGAGGGTAAGTAGGCTTTCAAGGCACCTCCATGCTGTTTCCTTGCAGGTATGTTTGGAGGAGATGGGAAGGTGATTCCACACTGGTTACATGCTAGAATATGAAACTGAATGAGGAAAAAATGATCTGGTGCCATTTCTTCTACAGCCAAGAATTAAAAATACATTTAGATTATTTCACATTTGGAAGCTGTCATGTTAAAATGAAAAAGGCAAGCGAGCTGCATCTGCTAGGTCAAGCTTCCCATCCTCCATCCAGAAAAGCACCAACTCAAATGTCACTTGTCTGTGTCGGTTCTCACAGAAGGCAAACTGCATGTTGTGTTCCCAGTGTCCATGGATTTCTGCTGCTTCTAAATAGTTGGCTGCCCTGAACTGTTGTTTGCCAGATTTTGGTTCTCTTCCAGGGCTGAAAGGCACAGGGTAGATGTCCTGCTGCTAGTCCCCTTTCATTTAGAAAATTGAGAGGTTGTCTGGCTGCCAACCTGTCAGTGCACATAAGTCCCCTCTGCAGACCTAATCAGATGAATCCCAATGTAAAAACTTTTTACATATGAATTGCTTTGCAAGAAATTCTCAAGTCTTTTCAGAAGAAATAGGAAAAGAACAAAATAAAGGAAATGAAAAAGTAAAGAACCTGCATTGAAAGGTCACTTCAAAGGAACAAAAGTCCACATGGCTTCTTTCTCCTGTTCTCTTTCTTCACAGTTGGCTCCCCAGCATCTACATGCTGCTCCCCTAAATGCAGCAGGTTTAGTCACCACAAGCCTCCTCAGTATACGATTAATTACTCCTGTTAATTAAAGCTGAAAGGCTGAAGGAACCAGAGTGCCCAGCAGACTGGTAATGGGACATTGTACAGCACCAGAAGCACACTGACAGCCTAGGTGAGCAAAACCAAGGACAACTCATGGCTACCAGATCTTTGTCAGCCTAGGCAGAATGGCTAGCTGAAGGCAGTGTCAGTCTGTAGGAGAAGTAATGCTTATCCTGGAAAATCACCAGCACTGCATGTGGTAGCCAGGATTGTTGGTTATATTAAATCAACACTGCTAGTTACGTTATTAAATATTAATCTAAGATATGAAAACCATAGTGTTTCCCAGGCTGGAACTCACATTTCATATGTATAGCCTCCCTGGGGCCTGGCACCTCCAGAGGCCACTGTAATGTTACAGATGAAGAGAAACAGCATGAAAAGGTTAAGCAGCTTGCACTGAAGCTCTAGGGTCTCACCAGCTCTTGCTAGTTGCAAAGGAAGAATAGCTTCATCTAGAAGAGTGAAAGGATAGATTGGAGTGATTTAGATAAATTTTCTTAAATCCAGCTGACTCTGAAGAGCCCAGTCCTCAGCTGCTGAAGAGAGCTGTTGAGACAGCCACCGAGTTGCTGTCAGCCCTGTTTGAGGATTCATAGAGCATGAGGGAATGCAACACAAAGATGACTAACACTGACACACACTTGTCAAAAACAAACGGTGTAGGAGGAGGCTTACTTCTTTTGCATGGAAAGAAGTAATACAGGCAAGGAAGACACAGCAGGTGTCACATTCACAGATCTCAGCAAGGCTTCCAGCACTGTCACTATGCCACCTCTAGCCTCTCTGGCACCTGCTTTTGGGACTGCTGTTGGGAGGGGGCCAAAGGAGCAAGGGGAGAAGGGGAGGGGGCTATGCTCATGCCCAGCTCAGCACACACAGCTTCCCTGATTTAATGTTTCCTGGCTTCTTTTCTTATACTTGATGAACACAGGCCTTCAGATAGATATTCTAGGTGCACGACCCTGTAAAGCTACTCACAATAGTTGGATCAGAGCACCCTGAAGCTAGATGGGGCCATTAGATAATGAAACTCAAGAGTCACAAGTGTGGACACTATGGTATGATTTGGACCAAGTTACCCAGTTTTTGTCACAATACTGTCCTTCTGATTAAGGTTTAAGTGAACCAAATGGTTGAGAATTGACAAGTAATTCAATACCTTGTGAAGAGATGGGCACAGCCCTCCTAAACATCTGCATGAAACTAACAATGCTGCTGAGCTCCATCAGATGGATTATCTCTAGCTAGAGAAGTCAATTTGAAATAACAGTGGGTCAAAATTAGTGAGAACACACGTCAGCATTTCCTTCATGTGAACAGAAAGGGGGTTGAAAAGGTCTAAGAGGAGGTAACAATTTCAAGTTAAAAACAAGAATGAAGAAAAAAAGAGGAAAAGAGAAACTTAAGAATAATTACAAGAAAAGAGCACAGGCCTCAACTAAGGTCAGAGGTAAACTTGTGCTTGAGTGATATGCTGAACTGTGGGCAGGAATGTATCAAAGAGCAAAGATGGAAAGTGTGATTAAAACATAAAGAAATGCCAACTCAGCACAGGCATCCTGATTCTGCTACTAATATTTTATGCACTCAAGAACACTACTGAATGAAGTCAAGTACATGCTTAAATCAGCTTCCTGAATTGAGATGAACTGACAAAACAGGATCCTAGAATATAGTAACTGAAGGACAGGAAAACTTCTAAGTCTAGGCAGTCATAAAGAAATCATGATCTTTACACTCTTGACAGATTCGTGTGCCATGTTCATTTTTGTCTTCCTAAATACAGTTCCGTGGTAACAGAAAAACAAAAAGCAGGACCACATTCATACTCTGGGATCATTCCCTTTTCACTCAGTGAAAAGGCACTGCATGCCAGTTTGTCGGGAACCAGTAATTTAAATAGCTTTTCCCAGATGGATGGTAAGCCAGACAGAGTGACACTGGCTCAGCAGAAGGCCAGGGGGTGAGGTAGAGCTCAGCACTGACTGCAGTACAGTGTCCTGTCTTGAGGTGTTTAACAACTCAGCAGTGCTACAGAATCAGTGCTCAGACTAAGAGCCCAGTTTGCTTGGAGGGCAGACGTGGATTTTCTTGTTCATCTCTAAAGAGCTTACTGTGTAGCAAGTAAATAATAGAAGATTTAAGTAATCACAGGGGATTGCTAATACTGAATATGAGGCTGTTGAGTTTCACAGCTGATTGAAGTCACCTATACTGAAATCAAACATTAAGACAGATTTTAACACTATGCAACACAAAATAGAAGGTACTATGGATGAAGCAACTAGGCTGACAAGTTACCGTATGGGGAGCAAAATCTCTTAATGCTACATAAAAAAATCAACTTCCCTTTTAACTTAACAGCAGATAAAGGGGATTGTGTTTCAACTGATTTTTGTTTCTCTGAACATATTGCCATTTTGCTTGACAAATTGTTTAATAAACTGTTTAGACGGTTAGTGACTGACAAGGCAGTAGGGAGATTAGCTTCCTGCAGGAGTTGTATGCTCACACTGACTTACCCCATGATGGGGAAATTGCCCAAGCAGAGACAAGCTGGGATAGTGATGGCCAGCCCTAACACTCCAGTAATATCTGTTGATGGTGATAATTACAGTTCTCTGGAAAATGAGCCTATGCTTTCCAGGATTTTGTGGTCTCATGGTGTATTTGTAGCCATAAATTATTAAGAAGATGTAGAGAGAGAAAACATGAGAAAAAAGACACTGCTGATGGGTTACTGTTATTTTTTTTACTATGGACAACCCCATCTATTAAAATTGAGACTTGATGCTGAACAGAAACAAACAAGTTGATGTCTATAATACTGTAATACTGCCAGCTTGGCATCCACTGGGACTTCATAAATCCATATGTAGGATATCTAAATCATAAAAGAAAGATTAGTTTTCATTACATCTCTTCTAATATGATAATTTCAGTGGCTAATTATTGTCTAACATGTTTGCTATAGGTATCACACAGTATTTATTTTACACATTTCAGCCAAGGCTCTCAGAAACACATATGGTAGGCTTTGTACATGCTATTACATCTTATCTGCCAGACAGGATGGCTAAGAACAAAGCTTTCAGAAATAGCTATTGATGTGGAGTGCTAAAGCACTCAAAAATAAGAGCATGAATAATTGCATGTCAGTGAAAGGAAATTTTGGCCACCAAAACAAGTAGCTGATAAAAAAAAAAACAAATCCTGACTGCAGGATATGAACTGCAGCCTTAACTGTAAAGTCCCAGTGATTAAATGACTACAGCAGGCAGGGTCAAACTGTTTCTAGTCCCTCTCCAAGGGAGAATGAACTTCCCTTTGTTGGGGGGCTTCTATAGGGGACACAGGGGAGTTGCAGGACTGATCTCTCATCCCAGAGAAAGATGGCAGGGATGAGAAGAGCTGTGGTGTGCCTTCATTGATGTGAAGCTTATGTGTCTGGTATTCCAACACAATGTGGGGACCACTGACTGGGAAAACACCCGTGACATTGTCTTCAGAGAAAGGTGATTCCCAGTGCTAAGGTTGTTCCATAAGGAAACATCACCCTTCAGCAAGTAGTGCTTTAACCTGCTGCTGCCCAAACAGGGACATTCACATTGCCCTTCAGCCCTGCTGTCACACAGAAGATGAGGCAAGACTCAACACTTGGGAAAAGGACAGCAGCAAAGCAAAGGAAAAGACAGTTTCCTTTTGAGAGGTGTTGGCTAGAGAGCTAAAGAGAAAGAAAGCAGCAAAAAGACCATCTGAAACACCTTCACATCAGGATATCAGCTAGCAAGCCAGCCTGATTCAGCTCTAATTTTGTGAGTAGACCTCCCAACAATTGCTCCATATGGACTTGTCTGACTGCCCATTTGGTTAATGCCACCTTACTGACTAGCCTTGCTACCTGTTGGTGAGGCCCCAGCACACTGTGTAGAGAAAGCACCAGCTTAAAGAGATTTTATTGTATTCAGTGGGATTAGAATACAGGTATCAGTGAAGAGGAACTCAGCACCAGTCCTATTTCTACCGTTTCCTTTATATATTCTTTTCAGTTTGTCTTGGTTCAGTTTGTCTCCTACCTGTAAGCTGGAGCTATTTAGATACATTTACAAATGGTCCAGACTTTCATCCAGCTCTTTAAGACCTAGAGGGTAATTCCAAACAAATAAAATCCTCCTTTCTTTATAGAAAATGATGACCTTCTATCTGCTCATCTGACAACAGTGACACCACAAGCCACTGTAATTAAGTCCAGAAACAACCCTGACACAGAGACTGGCTTTTTTTCTGCCTTCTATCATGACAAACAGCAGAATCAGAGATCAGTTTTGCAGCTAAGGACTAATGGAATTTCTGTTGTTCTGTTCAGTGGTGTTTCCTTAACCTGCATTAAATTTTTCATCAGACTGACTTCTTGGTCTTCCAGCTAACTGCTACCCAGACCATACTTCTATCAGAGCATCTCTAAAATCTGTGTGAGCAATTAATCATTCCTCCAGTCCATAATGACAGCATATCATCAATTCTGGTACCCAAAATATTGTTTCCAAAATCAGAGAAATGTTACGAACACACTGCATTAAACATGAGTGGCAAGATCTGGAAAATATTGTGCAGTTTTGCCCTCCACCATCTCCTTGTTATTCCCAGCCTGGAATGCTATGAAAAGCAATAGCCAAGACAGCCTCCTGTGGGACTACAGCCTTTAATTGGGAATGGGACCTATTTCCTTCATAGCTGTTCTCAGAGGAGAGAAAGCCCCAATTCAAGTCTTGCTTCTCCCCAAGTCAGTGACAAAAAGGGAGCCAGGCTAAACTATAGCTTCAATCAGCCACACATGCACTAAACAAAGGGTTGGTTTTTTGGTTTTATTTTGTTGCTGCACAGCCAGAAGAGGAGGGGTCTGGCTGGCATTCAGACTTTGCAGCATCTCACTGTGGAAGAGAGGTCTTCTGCAGTCATTACTCTCCTATGGCGTTTGTTATTGACAGCACTTTCGACTGATTCTGGCAGAGAATAAAAGTATCCCTCTCAGTAATATCATTCACTTCCCCTGCTTGCTGTTCCCCCTTTCTGTGCCTCATCCAGAGCACATGTGCAAGTGACACAGTGTGAACATGGTGACCTCTCCTGAATATGCTGAGGATAGTCTTTTTTTTTTTTTTTTTTTTTTTTTTTTTTTTCTCTGCTGACATGGCTGACTGAAGCACTAGCTTGGCCAGCATTTTGCTTATGAAAGAATGCACTAGTTTGCAACTGATAGCCCACAGATGGTCAACTTTTGAGTCTGGCATCCAGACCTTGTACTTAGTTTCACAAGTAATTAAAAAAGCATATAGCTAAAACTGATGAAACACTAATGTTCAAATTATGTGCACCTGCTTTTATTTTCTTACAACAGTTTGGGAGATTCAGCGATGTGCTGAGCATGGAGTAGAGCTGATTTCAGGGAAGAGAAGATTAATGTTACCAAATGATTTTTTAAGACTAGCTCTCTAGCAGTCAGTTTGCATGATTGAGTACACAAGATGTAAATACAGATGAAAGAAGAGGCTTGATTCTCACTGGACCTATGTAGATCCAACACTGATGAACTTCTCTAGGTCATACACATGAAAAAAGGGGAGTCATCATCTCTGCTCCTTTAAAATCACAATGGGAGCTCCTTGAAATCGTAAGAATTAATGTCATTAAATTTTGCTCATAATTGTTGAGCATAATGCTGTTCAGCTGCTGTATGCTTTTAAAAAACATTTTCTTTGTCCATGAAAAGTTAAAGGTTCATTATTTAGTTTAATAGAATTTGACTGGCATATTATTTAGACTTTAAGACCGGAATTTTCAAAATAAAAACGTAAGTAATTGAAATACCAGAAGAAGCAGTACTGTAGAACGTGGGGATAAGTCTGCTGAGGTTTATTTGCTTGATTGCTTGGAGGAAGACAAAGAGAATAGGTTGTGCCATTGTCTGATGAGTTAGTTTACACAGAATTTGTTTTAAGGACCTCCTAACACAGAAATAAGATTTCAATTAATCACAGACAAAACTTCTGGAAATCAGTAAGTCAATGAAGTATTTGAGAATGTCACTGTACATTGGTGATCCATGCTCTGCCTTCCTTGCAGAGTTACAATAATTCTAAATCAATCTTTCTATTGTCCTCCTCCACCCCTTCACTCTTCTTGCATTGTTGATTGCTTGCAACAAGTCTCCTGTAAACATCACCAAACACCCAATTCTCAGTCAATACAAACCATTGTAGCTGAATTAGGGTAAGTGTTGATTTATACTGGGCTGTGGGAATTTATCCTCCTTCTCCTCTCTGCCCTGGTGAGGCTGCATCTGGAGTATTATGTCCAGTTCTGATTTCCCTGGTCCAAGAAAGACAGGGAAGTGCTGGAGAGGGTACAGCAAAGAGCTACAAAAATGATTAGGGGATTAGGACATCTCTCGTAAGAGGAAAAGATGAGGGACTCGGGTCTTTTTAGACTGAAGAAGAGAAGATTCAGCAGAGGATCTTTAAAGGGTAGGTGTCAGGAGGATGGGGCCAGTCTTTTTTCAGTGGTGCCCAGTGACAGAGCAAGAGGTAATGGGTACAAAACTGAGCATAGGAAGTTCCTCCGAAACATGAGGAGAAACTTCTTCACTTTGAGGGTAGCAGAGACCTGGAAGAGGCTGCTGAGAGGGGTGGTGGAGTCTCTGTCTCTGTAGACATTAAAAATTCCTGAATGCCATCCTGTGCAACCAGCTCTGAATGAACCTGCTCTGGAAGGGGGGTTGGACTAGATGGTCTCCAGAGGTCCCTTTCATCCCCTAAAATTCTGTGATTCTACGATACTGGAATTCATACCTGTCTTGAAGTCCTGAAGACAAATCCTCCTGTAAGCAGGAATTTAACTATTTTTTTCTCTCTGCAAAAGCTTAAAATATTGCTTGCTAGGCAGTACTATTGAATCAAAACTTTGAGGAGTTTTTGCGATGAGAAGACAGTTTAATGGAATGAAACACAAGAATACTGCAGCACACAGCAAGAGTGAAGGATCTGAAATCACCTCTGGTCAGTATTACTGCTAATAACAGACCCATGTCTTAAACAAATGGAAGGAGCTGGCTGCCCAGTAAGATGAAGCAAATGAACCAGGCAGGTGGAGAAAAGGAGGAAAAGAGGGTGCAAAAAGGAATATTTTTAAGCTTTTAAGTGCTTAAGGAAATGGAGCAAGGAATTGATCAGGACTGAATTTTTTAATGAGCTCTAATTAAACCTACTACTATCCCACAATTAGTTAGATAAGGGATAAAACCCAACTGAAAAAAAAACCCAAAAAACAAAAAAACCACCCAACTTTGCTTTTTCTACTAACAGCTGAGTGAAAGGGGAGTTGCTGGCACAGCTTTGTTCTCCAGAAAGAAGGATGCGGTTGTGCAATTTTGAACCCAAGAGACACTTGTTCTCTCAGAGTCAGTATTGCAAAGCCCAAATTAGATGCTTGAATAGTTAGCCATCTTCTGAAAGTCCTGGGAGCTGGGGAAAAAAAAAAAAAACCCTAATAAAAAATAAATGAAAATTTAAAAAAAAAAATTTCACAGACTGCTTCATTACCAATGCTAAAAGTAATTTAAAACATCAATAGAGAATTCAGTATATATGCTGTTATGCTGCATTGGAAATAAATCTGCGTGGCACAGCCATCATGTAGCATCTTCTCTGCTTGTGGCAAATAAAGAAGTATGTTACTGCTGAGCTCTGTAAATAATCCTTGAGAAGTGTCAAGAAATTAAATAATTCATACTTAGTCCATTGTTAAGTATGTAACCCAAGGGCATACGATGTTATATCATGGATGGTTGCACAGCATGTGACTTGAGAGAACCTGCTTGCAGTTTATATGTATGTAAAAATTATACAATTTGCCAATGCAAAAAGTTTACAAATCAGTTTTTGACACTGCACTCTGAAGTGTATCTGATTGTCGTTATTTTGATGTATCTCAAGATTTAAACTAAGTAATGAACATTTCTTTTTAAAGGCATGAGCAGCCTTAGACAAGAGCAAAAAATACATTTTGTATTGAAGAGAAAAAAATTCAAATTTCAATAAATTTTTAAGGTTATTCATGGTTGATTAAATATTATTTAAAGAGTACTGATTGTTAATTTGATCAAGAATTTAAAAATACAATTAAACTATTTAAAAAAATTAAAGCCTTTAACATTTAATAAAGAAGAGTTCAATTTTGAAAAATCTTGAAAGGGCATTCTTAGATTTTTAAAGAACTACAATGTGAAACATTTGAGAAAAATGACAAGTTCCTAAAATTGTTTCACTATTGCTTACCAGTATTTTCTCTGTAAGATACAGCATACACAAAACCATTCTTTAATTTTACTTACAGTAGTTGATATTTCTGTCAGCATATTGTTTCTATTGTCAATTAATTTTGCTTCTGGTGGAACCTCCACTAAAATCTGAACCCAAGCACTCACTTCAGACAACAAAACTTGGCAATACAGCTCATGTGTATTCTAAAAGTTAAAACCTGCCATCAGCCAAAAGGCATCCAGAAATCATTATTCCTAGAATTCAGGATTTTTTTGTTTGTTTGATTTTTTTAAAAGGTCAGCTTCATGGTATTTGGGAAGTTAAGGCTGAAAAATCTGGTTCCAAAAAAACAGAAATACAAATCCTCTGTTTCCTCAGGTGATAAATAATGGTTACCACATCAACAGATTACACTCAGAAGTTTTGGAACATTGGCTTCTTAGAATCATGACTTTTGGGAGTACTGGCAATGATCACTATCGTACCAATAAAATTTTTAGTAACTTTTTCAGGGGAAATAAACTCTCTTCAAGCCCAAATATCTTTGAACCAAGACAAAGTTAAAGTCCCAATTTTGTTCCTCAATTTATATTTTAATTAAAGAACTCAATCATATATAGAGAAGTGAAAAAAAATTTGTATGTATATAAATAAAATTGGAAAATGTAATCTAACAAACAAAACGTAACAATGAGATCTATAAAATACTTCTTTGCTATTGCAAAAGCAATTTTGGTTGGCACCAGAAGGAGATGGTGGAGGTACTATTTAAGGCAACACCTGCTCCAAGTGCAATTTTTTAATATGAATTGTTTCTAGTATCAGTTGATTGTACTGAGGCACACAGCAGTAAATTTAACAGGTGAAAAGGAGTAACTCAGTCTCCAAAAATCAGTATGGGCACATTATTCTTGTAATTACTGTTAACTAGAGGAAAAGAAAAAAAAAAAAAAAAAGATCGGCTGGAGGTGTTTTTGTTTTTTGAATCAAGAGCCAAGAAAATTTGTTGCCCAATGAAAAAAACAATTCTTACAGGAACATTGTGATCACTTCTATGGTGAATGACTAAGCCAAAACTCTGAGTAATCTCTGTGGACAAAGAAGCTACAGAAAACTTGTATCAATAAATGGTCAACATTGCTTTTAATGAGAATGTAAAGAAAAAAATGACAAAACAAATAAAACCCCACATTTAAGACCTATTTTTTTTTATTACCTAAAGGGGACAATTTTTCTGATGTAGAGGTGATTAATGGGCCTGTGACTAGAAGGTGAAGGCTGCATTTTGGTCACAGCCTTGGGACTGTCTTTCCTGCTTCCACACTGCAGGATCCTGCTCACACATATATCAAATAGAAGATGAAGCTTCTTTCTGATAAGAATAACCTTAGCTGATCCCAGATATCATGTGGGAAGAAAAGTGCAAGCAACAGTAAAGATAGAGCAATACTGAATTTGACATGGTACCGCTTATCCTCCAAAAAAAGCATCTTTTTCCTGTCCTCCTTTGCTGAAAAGCAGCAGATGTAGCTACAAAGTTCAGGGAGACTCCTTTAATGTGAATGTTTCTGCATTCAAAGCTGTACTGCCTTAAAGGCCCTTAATTGAACACTGTTTTGCCTGTGTGGTGTTAGGTGCTTTATAATTCAGGATCTGAGGAATTATATTGTGCATGATTTTCCTATATAATTACGTGACTTAAAGTTGCAGTGCATTAACATGGAAGTCAGTGTTTCACAGCATTAATTGAGTATATGTCTTGTATTTCAGACACACTTGCACTCTCTGTCTCTTAGACTGACAAAATACTTTTGAGTAGGGTAGTTATGGTTTCCTGGTCAAAGAAGCACTTTTGACATTTACAAAAATAAATGAATTTATTTTTTTTAATTTTAACATTCATCTGTTGATGGGCAATGTTTCTTAAATGCCTATGATCAAAATTTTCAATGGGGATAGAAATTTTTATTCCTTTCATCTCATAAAGCCTTAACTAATGGGACAGATACGAATGGAATCATATCCACAGGACCTTATGCCTGGTTGAGCTAAGTACGTCCAACGATCCACTACCCAGATGAACAGAAATTGCTTTTTTTCTCTGTGCTCATAAAAATTCATAGCATATTAAGCAGCTATTCTACAGCTCAGCTCCAAAAAGAAGCTGCCAAACTGCAAGCCACTTATAACTCTCAATGAAAGTTTTAGAATATTCTTTGCAATGCAAATATGGATAAACTATAAGTCAACAATAACTGCCTTGTGGAGCCTTTCCCTCCCTGTGCCCAGCTATATTGCATCTGGTTCAACTACAGCAATTGCTTTTCTAGAGTACCTGTCTGAGAAATTATGAATGGTTTTAATAATTGTTTTGTCTTGGAAAACATAAATGGGCTGCTCTGTTTTGATCTTCATTTAATCTCCTCTACTCCACTACTTTTTACCTCTCAGCTTAGAGTAACTACAGCACAGAATAAGCACACAGACAGAACTGTCTGGCTCTCTCTCAACCACAAATTTCATTTTTGTGTTGGTGCACTCAAGGAAGTTCCACCAGAAGTGCCTAAAAACAATTAGGGTATTGGTTATATTGGGAGGCCCTGAAGAGTTACAAGGTATCTTAGCATGAGACCAATTTATGGATGCATAAGTTGTAATTAACCAGAAATTGTGAAGGAAAACAAACAACTGAAAAATATTTATGCTTTTGGAGCATGCTTTGGAATGAGAAGATTTCTACCATATTTTCCAAGAAGCAGAGTATTCTGTGATTTAAGAACAGGCTTGTTTCTCAAGAAATACTAAAACTTGTTTTAAAATTAAACATTTTCATGTAAGAGCCAAAAAGTAGGACTATATTAAACTTGGAAACAACAGGGGACTTAACCCTCCATTCACACTCTATAAGAGCTAGGAAAATCTAGGTAGTAGGGATGAAAGCCAAATTTTGATCTTTAGATGAGCTATCAAACAAAATCTCATTAAGTCCACAACCACTGGAAGCACTGAAAGAGCTTGAACAGTAGACATCCTGGCAGAGGAAGAAATGATACTAACTACAAGCATGTTGAAAATGCAGTAAAGTCAGAAATTCAGCTTTCCCTTACAAATTCTGCTATAGTAATACTGTACTGATCATGATGTGTTCAAAAGACTAGCAGCATCATGGACATATATATTAATGTTTAGAATTTGGTTTTCTAATTTTTTTGATGCAAGTAGCACATCATGACTAAGGAGATGATGTTCTTAAGAAACATGTGTATTCAAATACTGCCCCCTCAAAAAAAAACCAAAGCAAACAACAAAACAACAGATTGAGGATTCTAAAAGGTGCTCAAGAATAGAAAATATCAGGCACAAAGAGTGTTATGAAAGCATTTATGCAACTAAACAATAACCTTGAAAGTCAGAAACCTAAAAGATATTGAATATGTTATTCAATATTAATATTTATCTCAGCCTTGTGCAAAATATTGTAAAGATAATGTTCTTAAATATAACACAAATTGAATTCTCACACAAATCAGAGTTGGGTTGGTTTTTTTTCTGGGGGATTTAAAAATATACCTGAGAGGGCTATGTTGGAAACTTAAATAAATGTCTCAAGATGAAATTCAACTTACTTTTTCAGACAGTCTCTGCTTCCCAGCCTGTCTTTAAGGAAAGTTTTAAGAAAGTTCTCTTTGTTGAAATTTCCAAGGGGCCACTTAGAAGAACTGGGCAGTTAGCATCAAATCACTGAAACATGGTGGGATGGCTCGCACAACTGGGATGCTGCAATGGGTGGCTATAAACTCTTCAGAAGGAATAGGCAAGGAAGGAGAGGTAGTGGGGTGGCCCTGTATGTTAGGGAGAGTTTTGACTGTCTAGAGCATGATGATGATGATGATAGGGTTGCATTTTTATGAGTAAGAATTAGGAGAAAGGCCAAAAAGGCAGACATCATGATGGGAGTCTGTTACAGACCACCCAACCAGGGTGAAAAAGTAGACAAAATATTTTATAACCAGATGTAAGAAGTCTCATAATCACTAGCCCTTGTTCTCATGGGGAACTTCAACCAGATGTCTGCTGGAAATACAATACAGCAGAGGGAAAACTGCCCAGGAGGTTCCTGGAGTGTGTGGAAAATAACTTCTTGACACAGCTGCTGAGGGAGCCGACTGTGGAAGGCACCCACGGGACCTGTTTGTGAGCAGAGGACTTGTGGGTGATTTGACAGCTGGAGGCTGTTTTGGGCATAGCTTCATGAAATGATAGAGTTCTCAGTTCCTGGAGAAGCAATGAGAGGGGCCAGAAGAACTATCACTTTGGACTTCTGGAGGGCAGACTATGGCCTGTTTAGGAGCCTGGTTCAGAGTTCCTCAGGAGGCAGTGCTGAAGGGCAAAGGAGCCCAGGAAGGCTTGGTTGCTGTTTAAGAAAGAAACCTTAAAGGCACAAGAGCAGGATGTCCCTGTGTGCCAAAAAACAAGCCAACAGGAACGTAGACAGGCTTGGCTGAAAAGAGAGCTTCAGCTGTAACTCAGGAAAAACCAAGAGTTTGGATTTTGGAAGAAGGCAGGGGTGACTCATGAAGACTACAAAAATGTTGTGAAGATATGCAGGGAGAAAATTAGAAGAGTCAAAGCCTCACTAGAATTTAATCTGGCTAATGCCTTAAAAGACAGAAAAAAATATTTCTTTAAATTCATCAGCAGAAAAAGGAGGGTTAAGGAAGGCTCATGCAAAATGGGGGTTGCTGTCACCTGAAACGCAGCAGAGGTTGCTATCAGGGCTGGTGTAACAGATAAAATGGGTCATTTTCTGCCTCTGAGTTCCACTTTCTTTAAAACATGCCTTTAATTTCCTTTCAAATTGAGTCATCATTAGTGAATTTTTTTTCCTCCCTGAAGTATTCAGAATATTAATATGGTAAGAATGCCCCAAAACGATATGCAGTCATTCCAGGTTGCTTAATTAATTTTTATTTTATTCTGGTTGGACAGTAAGTACTGTCCAATTTTATTGAAGTTAGCTCCTGGCCTATTTGACTCCTTTCAAATACTTGTTTACCAGCACAGGGATTCTTCTTTTGGTTACTAACACTACAGGGAAATACCCTGTTTTGTTTATCTGAAGACCCTATTCTCACCAGATTAAAGAACAGAATTTCTCTCAGACCTGATGACTTGCACTATAAGTCCAGAAACAGCAGAAAACATCATTAAATGGTGGTGTAGTCCAATTTCACAGCATGTTGGAGACACAGATAGATGCACAACAGGAGCATCTATCCAGACTCCTCTTCACAGGGCACAGAAGAAATCTAGAAATGTGTTGCAAAGTGGACTCTGATTTCCTTAACTGTGGGACATTTCTCCTTCGTAGTCACCAAGGTACCGTAAATGACAAGTTGTATCCTCTTTCTTCCAAAATGTTGTCCTGTTGATAGACTAATATTAATTCTAAAAACCAGCATGAAACAGAAGGCAATAAGGAGCTTATTTGAATAATTTATTGAAAACACCATCTATTGAGAACACTATAAGCAGCAGCACATCTTTGATCTGCAGAAATAGTTCCCAAATTCTTCAAATCCTATTATATCTTGCCATTTATTGCCTAATTTACACCTGTAGTAGAACAGAAGTCAGCAGAGCCAGACTAGGGAAAGTGAGAGAAGGGGAGTTTTATGGCCTTGTTTTCCTTGTTTCTCCTTAGAAAAATTTCTAAGGAGAGTATGGAAATAACTATCTACAGGAGAGGAAAAGCTGTAGGATACTCTTATTTTTGTTCACTAAGATCACTCACTAGAGAAAATAAAATGCTTAGGTTTATACCATGCCCTTAAGCATTATTACTTATTATCATCTATGTACTTGCAAACTGTGTTCACAGCAATAAAATTAGGCTAAACTTGGGTAGTATTAACAGCCCAACTAATTACACTGCTATAAAAGGTTTACGGGTGGTATAAATTTCAATATTATTACTACCATGGCATGACACTGGCTTTCTCTAAAGGAAGACATTACAAAGCTAGTCTCCTTGTGGCCTATTTTAATGCTAGTTCATAAATACACAGTGAAGACAATCAGATACAGGAACATTTTCACCTTGCTGTAGGGCCAAATTAAGTCATGTCTAATCCTGCATCTACAGTAGAAAACAATGATCACTCTGGATTCCTGTTTAGAGACAGAAAAGAGCAGGTTTTTTTGCCCGTTTCTATGCTTACTTAAAATTCCAACAGTGTTCCTTCAGCTCTGCCCAACATTGTCAGACATCAAGAGCAATCTAAGATATTCAACTGGAAAATTAAAAACCCTCTAATCTTCTATTTCTTGAATTTGTTCTTCCTAATAAGGAGATATGACCCCACTGTTACCAAGACTTGGAAATGGCAGCAGATCCATTTAGGCAGAATACACAGCAGCTTAATGATACTGCTTTGTGGAATATTTCAGAGGTTCTCAGTGATATTATTTATAATTTCAGAAATCTCAGGATGATGCTCTTTGTCTTTAGCAAATCAAGATTCTTTTAGATCTTTGACTAAAAGAAGTCAGGAGAAGGCAAGACATTATGGAAGTGAACACCACAGTTTATATACAGTGTAAGAAAGAAGGATCTGAAATTATTCAACACTGTTCTACCACTTTCCATAGCAAAACAGAGCTGTAGAAAATGGACAGTTGCTATTTCATTCAGCATGGGGAGGAATCTGAAAATACCTAGAGCTGCCAGTGGACCACCTGAAGTAAGTGGAGAAGGTAAAATGGGAACACAGGAGCACCCCTTGATCAGGTGGCTTTTCTTCCATGTCACCTCAACAACTGAGCTTTCTAATATGATGAATTTAGCAAGGCAACTGGGAACAGCAGGGAAGGAGGGACTGCTCACTTACTGGAGCCAGAAGATGCAAGGCAGTCTGCCAAGGCCAGGCAGAAAAATATTGACAGTGATCATCCCGAATGAGGAAATGAGGATTCATCTGTTACTGGAAAGAACATGCACACTACCAGATACCACTGCTGAGTAGGAGGGAGAGATGGTGAAGTCATTACAGATGGTTTTATAAATGAACAACAGAGGCCACTGCTGGGGCATTGGGCCACTGGAGACTATAAGGGATCTTATAAATTGGACTGGAAGTGCATGACATCCAGTGAATAGATGTATCCACATTGGGTTGGACTTGATGATCTCTGAGGTCCCTTCCAACCCAGCCAATTCTATGATTCTATGATTATCCCTTGCAAGATTAAGGCTGCAAGACCCACAAAGACTTAGGATACAGGATTCCAGCTGGAGTGCTGGGCAACCCATAGCAGTTATGTAGGAAAACATGACTACTTCAGTATGTTCCTAAGAGTTCTACAAGATAAAAGTGGCACATAGCATCTTGTCTTCCTTCATATTCTGCACTCAATGCCAGTAGGTTTTCTTCCTTTTATAAGTGGAGGGAGCAGCCAGCCACCATGACAGTATAATAAGAAGGCCGTGTGCTTTTGGTGGCATGGGACTCCTCTGCACTCAATGAAGGCTGTACAGTCCATTACCTTTTCAAAAACTGGGATCAGTGGGAAAACTGCTATACTTTGGGCATAAAACCAGTGACACTGTTCATTATAGTCTTATCTCAGGATTGTCACTACTTTCTTTTGTTCTGGCCAAGAAAAGAATGGGCAAATGTAGCCTCTTCTTAAGAGCAACAAATTATTGAATCTATTAATCAGGCATGTACTGTTCTCAATATAGCCAACCACAACTATTCAAAAATTTCTTGGAATGAGGTATCTCATTTAAAATTTGAGAGAGCTTTGAGTATCATATTGTGTTGAACATATTAAACTTGAGATTATAAATAAACAGAATTTGAGGTTCCATGTTTGAACACTGTTTTTTGCAGCTATGTAAGAAACACTTCTTACAAAACTCAGAGGAGATATTCTCAGCTGACAAAACTAAATGCGGGGTTTAAAGAAAAAAATCAGACACATTAACATGAATAGCTTTAAGTTACAAAACTGTTCTATAAATGTTGGCAGCACTATTCTGCTCAAAACACAATCTTTGGCAGTTTGCTTCGGTGCCTCAAATGATTTTCTTTCCTGTTCTAAGCAGAGAAACAAGAATAAGATTATACTTTAAACAACTTGTTCAGCATTATACACTGAATCAAATCTAGGAATAGAATTCTGACACTAAGTGTGTTGTGCAATATATTTGAACATATAGAGTGTAAAATAAAATAGCTTTTAAAGGCACTCAGCTACCACAGTAATGGACGGATGGACAGATAGATAATCTGTGTGCTTTCGATGTGATTTACTGCCCTCCAGGAACCTGTACTGCACAGCACTGGAACTGCAAATACCCCATGATTCTGTGCTTGACTGAACTCTAACCACAAGGGGTACACCTTTCAAGCACAACTCCATTGCTTTTATTGCCATGGCAGCATCTGTGAAAAGGTTATCCTGCTCAGACTAACTGCATCAATATTTGTGATGAAACAATAATAAAATTTCAATAAGCTACTGTTTATATTTACTTTAATTCAAAACATAGAGATACAAATTTGTCTGTTACATAGCTCAACAGCTGATCAGAATCTTTTGCACCAATAAAATGCCTGACTTCAGAAAAGGTTCTGCTTCTTCGAAAACAGCTTAAACATACATCAAATCCTTGTGAAATGTCGTTCAACTTCTGTCTCTATTTTAGATATGGATGTAACCCACTATTGATATAGTGAAAATGATGTAACACAGAAACATTTTGTTCTAAAATGCAGGTTCTTTTCTTTTTCTCTTGCTCTATACTACCTATCTCTTCTGCACTATGATTTGTTCAAATAAAGGGTGTTTGAGTAACAGAGAGATGTGCATAACACTGCTGAAATAGCTCAGTAAAAAGGGAAATCAGAACATCAAAAATGAGAAGATAAACAAAGCATTGACAGAAGGGATAAGCAGCATAAAAATAATTATGGTATGATGGGGTAAAATGGAATCAGCAGGAAATTCCTCTGATCACAGATGCAACACAAGGATCTCAGATTAGTGCAGAGGATGAGAACTGCTTCTCTCCAGGCATGCTGAATCACTCAGCTTTCTGCAAACCTACATCAGTGTTTTGGTCTCAGCTCCCACTGCTCATTACAGTTTTGTTTTCTTGATTTATATGTCTGTCTGGTCAGTCGAAACCTTCACAGGTTTCTTAGTATGCAATCTCCAAAATTGCCCAGGTGGCTACACGAAGATTGTATTGCATTTATGCTCTGAACTTAAATTAATCATAGAAACACAGAATTATTTAGGTAGGAATAGAACTTAAAGCTCATCAAGTCCAACTATGAGCCCAGCACACTGACAAGTCCACCAATAAACCATGTCCCTAAGCACCACATCTACATGTTTCATAAATACCTCCAGGGATGGTGACGCAACCACTTCCCTGGGCAGCCTGTTTCAATGCCTGACAACCCTTTTGGTGAAGAAATTTTTACTCATATCCAATATAAATCCCCCCTCTGGCACAACTCGAGGCCATTTCTTCTTGTTCTATCACTTGTAATGGAGAAGAAGAAACCAACCCCACTCCCCCCGCTACAGCATCCTTTCAGGTAGTTGTAGGGAATGGTTAGGTGTCCCCTCAGCCTCCTTTTTGCCAGGCTCTGTTCCATCAGCCACTCCTCATAAGACTTGTTCTCTCGACCTTTCACCAGCTTCATTACACTACTTTGGAGATGCTCCAGCACCTCGATGTCCATGTAGTGAAGGGACCAAAATGAACACAGTATTCAAGGTGTGGTCTCGCCAGTGCCAAGTACAGGGGTACGATCATTATCTGCTGCACTCCACTTTTTGTCTAGTCCATCCAAGTTCTAAACATAAACTCCATGTTCAAACTGATGGCCAGCATTGTTTCAACCTTAATTTCATTTTGTCTTTTCAACTGGAACTGGACAAGGGCAAGAAGAAATTTTTCTCTGTAGAATTGTTTCTTGAGGGAGTCAGTGAGTTAGAAAGGGGTGCCATCAACTCTTATCCTTAAACTAAGTTACTTCCAAAAAAAAAAAAAAAAAAAAACCAAAACCAAAAGCCCAAACAAACCATAAATATCCAGTTTGGATAGGGATGGTCTGATTTGTCAAATAAAAACCAAACCTGACTGATCAAACAGCCAGCCACCATGTAACCATCTGGAGACTGTGTCATCAGCAAATTCAGATATCCAGAGCATAAGGCATCAGATTTCCACTTCCACATGCTGAAACCAAAACCCTTTCTGTTCCCCTAGGCTATTTCACCACTGGGAAGAGCAGCACTTCACAGCATTTAGAAGAGATGATCCCTGAACAATGCCACTTTGTGAGTTTGGAGCCACTCTGAGTTGGGGAAACTGGGATCAGCTCTCCATGATCCATGTGAACGTCCTTGAGGAACTACACCACTTAAGTCCTCTTGTGTGTGGTCCCTTTCCAGCTCCTTCACCGAGTCCTTTTGTCAACCAAACCAGACAAAAAAAAAGTTCCAGCACTGATATTTCAAATCCTCTTGGCAGTGATACAGAGCTAACTGAGTAACCCTTTCAGGCACAGGGAACACTGGACCACTGGAAGGGAGTAATGACCTACACAGATCTTGGGGAGGGACTTGGGCAGTGCTGGTGGAAACACTCCAGGGTTTTCTTTATTAAGAAGAAAATGTTGACCACAATCTGTAGGATGCCTATTTTGTGACTCTACAACTCAGCCACAGAAGCTTGACACACACCTGTCAGTCTGGTGCAAGTGGATGACCTAATACAACAAAAGTAAACTTCTTGTTAAACATCCTCCCGTGCTGCAAGGGCAATCCCCAGAGCAAATATTTGCACTTCCTGAGCTTTCCAATCTTGTTAACCTTGTTTTACAACTCTCCTTATATCTCCTTCTCTAACCAAGTCTCCCTAAAGCCTCAAAAAAGCCTCAGTTCTTTATGTTAACATTTTTCTTACCTACTAGGTGGTATGTTCCTTTGAGAGCAACTACTGTTTATGCTTAGCTGAAGATTTACAGAAATATAAATAATCTAACTGAGTCCCTTGCAAGATGATTTCTTGTATCTTGTATCTTGTATCTCTAGAAGCTACTTTTCTAATACTAGCTCTTAAAAATAAAAGAGGTGTTAAAACCTCTGCTGGTGATGGCTGACATGGTGATTTAATTGGGTAGCACAAAGTTTTCTGCAAATTTAACTTACGATGTATTTTATTTATTGTAATCATATGATTATAATTAGACAATCTAGTTTTGGAAGATACCAGGGAAAAAATCCTTTCTCCCAACCATTTACAGCTCTGATATACTTATTATCACTTTATCTATTAAAACAATTATCACCTATGCTTTGAAGCTATTACTATTGATAGGTAAGAAAAATAATTTGTAATGAGAACTTAGTTTACTAAATTTCTTGAAAAGGAACAGTTTATCCTCTAATGCCACTTTGCAGCTTGACTGTTCATATGGGATATGATCTTCTGTTGAAAACCACCATCAATAATTTGTTCAAAACTCTTCACTAAGGAAATTTTGGCTTCTAATAATAACCAGTTACAACCTAACAAATATGAAGCTATGTCTGTGAAACTGCAAAAGGAAACGACAAACTTCATTGCTATTCATCCTGTCACCTGCTACTGAATTCTACAACTTTTTGGACAATAATATCTCTCCCAATACCCATGTTTTCATGAAAAATTCTACTTCTTTTCAGTATCACTTACAACTATAACTAACAATTTGTCAAGACCATCAAGTACTATCTAATAGACAACAATCTGAATTCATAAAACATATTAGAGCTCAAGAAAATATAAAATAAAAGCAAGTAGGAAATATTAATATTATGATAGATAACTTTTTCCAAGAAAGCTTTCTTTTCAAGCAGATTATCTCTCAGTATTGTCATTAACAGAAGAAAAAACATTCTCTCACCAATGTAGGATTAGTGGAAATTATGAAAATAAAACCAAGCCTCATCAAATGTATGAGAAGAAATACCTCTGCAATGAATATGACAGGAACAGCTGACAATGAATTTCCATTTTTATTCCACTGTTCAAAATATTAAGAAAAAAGGAGATGACATTTCATCACATTACTGACAAAATATGAAATATATTAAGAAAAAATGAGTCTTTTGTGAAAATTGAGAAGGAAACTTGATAGAACCTGACAAGCAGCTTCCAATTAAGAATGAGTTGCTACTGCACTACCAGGTGGCTATGTAACAAAAATTGAAGACAACTGTAAAACCTTTAGGAAGATACAGCCTGTTCAAATTTGAAAGAAGTGACTTTCTTTTTTGTGTGTCAGCTTGTGTTTATTAGACTGTTTAACTCGGAATTCCAGGTGCACATACTTATAAACATCTGTTTAAAAGCTTGTTATGTAAATTTGCTTAGAAAAGTGTTTCTACACAAGTTTGCTGACACAGCACCTTTACATTTTAGATATCTCTCCTTATTGAAGGAGAAGGCTATCACGGTCATTACTGCTTGACAAATGAAAATAGACACCATACTTTTAAATCAAGTTTGCTTTTACATGTAGATGATTTTAAAGAAAAATTAAAGGTTACATGTGTTTACATGGCTTTAGGGATGAATTCAATCCCTATAAACAGAGACACTGAAATACTACCTATGCAAGTCAGCCCTGCTAGAAACGTTTCTATTTCTGTTAATGGAAACGTAAACATACACAGCAAGAAGAAGTAGTTGTGTATAAATGTACAGACTTCTGTGTTGCCTTATATCTTATGCTTAGTTCAATGGTCTGCATGATGAGTGTGATCTCTATTTTGAAAAAGGATCCTATTCAGCAGTCATTATATTATTGGGATAAAATACTATCACAAATACCACAGAGATTTATCTCCTTAAAGTTGCTCTGTGATCTGACTTGAATCCTCTCACCTTGAAACAACACAACTCCACAGTGTGCCATGTCCTTTAAAGAAAAAAAACCACAGACTTTCTCTTTTTATCACTCCATATTTCAGAGAAATATTGATTTGATAAAGACAGATCATTTTAAAATTTCTAAGCAACTAACAATAGAAGAAACAAGCACATTCAAAATCCTCACTCAATTAGAAGCAACTGTATTCCCACATTTTTAGTACCCTATTCACCAGAGCAAAACCAGGTGTTTTGGGTGTGCAGATCTCAGATCCCTGCACACTGCAGCTCCACAAGCATTCCCACATATTCTTATCCATGCAATTTCAGTGCTACAGCTGCACTGTGGGGAAAAGAGTTGAGAAAAATTTTAGTCTTGCTCCTGCTCTGTAACTTTCAGTGATTATTACCTTCCCCATACATCCTCAATAGGATAGGAAATGTAGAAAATAAGGGCACTAATGAGTTGTTCCTCTTGTACACCTACCTGCTGAAATCTTGAGAGAATGCTCAGGAACATGTTC
Organism: Heliangelus exortis; assembly: GCF_036169615.1. NCBI lineage: Eukaryota > Metazoa > Chordata > Aves > Apodiformes > Trochilidae > Heliangelus > Heliangelus exortis. The sequence continues at coordinate 65,725,570 of NC_092424.1, forward strand.
AAGAAAAATATTTTTAAACAGCGATGACACAGCCACATGTATCATAATTTATGGTCATGAATGTGCCACTCCTTCAATTATATCATCTGTGATGCAAACCAGTGCAGATCCATTTTATTAAAGCAATGACAGTCCATCTACCCCAGGGTATTAAAACCACCTTTAGAATTAAGCAAAAAGAAACCAGGTATCAGATCACTGACAGATATTCAGAGAAGCACAGACAAATGATATTGTGTAAATATTCTAATAGCTGCACAGAAGCAAGTTCATGAATATTCAACTCAGAAAAGGTACAGATGAGTAATTTTCTTTTGAAACCTCATTGACTATATTTCTGTAACAGTTACAAAAATATCCCTGCTAACTGTCACTGTCATACAACTGAAAACTAAAGGGTAAGTGCTCCTCTGAGACATGCACATGGTCTCTCCCACTCCTGTGTATTCAAGAGCTCACTACTTCTGTCATCAGGTCTCCTACCTCTCCTCAAAGATTCTTCCTTTCATCAGGGAAATGTGCTCAAGAAATGGAGGAGGCTGCTAGGCAGCATATAGTAATCTCCTTTTTTCTCTAACTCTAAATCAGAAGAGATAATGTATGGAGAAATTCCAATGGAGAGCCAGTTACTAATGACCTGAGGCTGCTCTATTGTATGGCAACCTGGCCTTAAAGCATCCCTCAGGTTTGTGAAGCAACATTACAGCCAAAGGGAGACCTAAGCTAAGAGGTGAGGCTCCAGGTCCCTGAATTCTGAGCAGGGACCAGAAGTGGCTTGGTGCTCTTTCCTGTGCTTGGCAGCTTGTGAGCAGAAGGGAGAGCATACAGCACAACTGCAGCTTGCATACTAAGTGCTAGATTTGTAAACATTTTTTAAAATGAAGCTGCAATTATTAGAGCACTACCACCCAGAAATGCAACAGGAGTTCGAATTAATCATATGCCAATGGCTAACAGATCAGCCAATTATAAAGATAAAAAACAGGCTTACAAACTGGTGGAAAACCTCACAGGATATTTTAAATTTTTGCCTGAAAGATGTATTTAGTTGAAACAATAATTATAGGGATTACTTTGGTAATAATGGAGACGAAGGAGGAGGAAATTACTGCTTGTATTATGGCTTGGAATTAAGTGCGAGCCAGAAGAGTAAGTTGAAAATAGAGCCTCTTCCTACTAGTATAACTTCTTATTCCCTTGATGTGTGTCATAGTCCTAATTTTAAAAAAGGCAGTTTACTTGGATTAGGCTTTATATCTGAGGCTATGAGTTACCTGAAGCATCACATCTTTGCTCTTTCCTCTGTCCAAATGCCATCTTGTTAACAGAAGCTAGGAAATCAGGAAAGAAAAAGGGAGAGATGGGCTATTTCCCACATAAGAGAAATACACTGCACTTACAAACCAGAAGGGATGTGATCTTCATAGGCACTTTGCTGCAAGTCTTGTGTACAGTTTACAACTGAGCTCTGCAAAATGGGATGCTGCTGAGTCTTTGATTTAATGAAAACTTAGGAAGGCAATCCAATTCACTGCAGGGACTGCTTTGTTCTTTCGTTACGATTCTTTTCTAATGAGAAAGACGATGGCAAGGATAAACTCTATTCCTCTGAATTTTTACACTAATTACATACAAAGCACCATTCTTGCAGAAGGGGACTTATCTCCTTCAGGCAATACAGTTATCATCTTGTAACCACACTTCAAATCTTCAGTATGAACGCTGGAGCTACGTGTGCTGAATGTGGATTCTGCTTGCCTGGCTAGCTGCTTGAATTGATGAATGTTTAAATATTCAATAAATCAGAGGCAAATACTGATACTGCATAAAGTGGCAGAAACAGCCCTTGAATTCTGCTTTCAACTGTAGGATCAAGGGTACACTGTTTTATCAGAGCCATAAGCTTTCCTCATTGTGGTGGGAAGGGTTGGTTCGTTTGGTAAAGTTGTTTATATATTTATAGGAAGAGTCAGACCCATATACTAACACAAGAAAGGACATTTATTCCTTAATTCTGCAGAAAACCAACTGTTTGTGATTCAGCTCACACACTAAAGAGACAATTTATTAGTCGACATACTGTAAGGCAATCTGGGCTAGATAGGGAGCTGCTTTATCCTCAGGTAAAATTACTGAGAACCACATTCACCCCCTTGTGATAGTCTGGATCAAATTGCAAAGCTCAGTATGTGCCCACTGCCATGGTAGCTGAGTGATTCCAGGACTGTACCATGCAATGCTGGGCTTTCTACACGCTCCAAAGCCTTGATTCTTTTGATTCTACTACATTCATGCCCCTATCTATCAGTGATACAAATAGATGTAACCACAGCTGCAGAGACGGGGATGCAAATCAAGCAAGAAGATGCACAGGTGTTTGAAATGCACTTTCTCAGAGATTCCTTGAGCCTGCCCACTCATTCTTCTAGTGACAAGGCTTATCTTCTCAAACAGGTACTCACAGACTTGCACTGAGACTACTGTGTTTGAAAGGCTGGCACGGCTCCTGGAAAACTGTGCAAGGAAGGAGATTCACAGGCTCAGCAACAACATCTAAACCCTGATCCAAACATAAATGCAAATACATTGCAGATTTGCCCCAAGTCTCAGATTAGGTACTGGAGTTGCCAAGAAAACATCACAGTATAAAATGCCACGCTGAGATTTATATTTTTTTCCTGATAAATTCCACTAGCTACCTGTGATACTGCAGCTGTGAGCTGAATAGCTGTATTGCCTCCTATTTTACTCCATCTGTGGTTTCTATTTATGGACTTATTGGCATGGAATGGCCACAGCTGGCTAAGTGTTCCTAAACTGTATCTACATTTACCTCCAGGGTAAAACTACTTTATTCTCAAGCAATATATTCAGTATTGACATTGCCTCACAGTCATGATGCAGCATCTTGATGCAAACATGGTCTATCACCCAGGACTTCAGCCAGACAAAAGCTTGGCATCCCTTCCATGTTCACTGCACTTAGCACCTGTAAGGTTTGCTCTCATAAAATATGTACCAGTCTTTGAACCACGGTGCAATTCTGACTGCTTTTTCTAGAAGAAATTGGCTGAGGACATAAAGCTGGCTGCTGGAAACATGAATGGGTCTGAAGCTCCTGAACTAAGAGTGACCTGAGCTTCTGTGCATTGAACTGCCTGATTTGAATCCTCCAGGGACTTTATTGCAGCTTACATGTAACTTTAATACATATTCACTTCTCTTTGTGGATAAGACAGCCCAATTCATCATTTAGGTCAAGATGATGGTAAGAGATTTTTGTTATTTTTTGTTGTTAGGTTTTTTTGTCTGAATCAGCAGGCAGAGGAAAAATGAGGTGCTCCTGCCCCTTTGCTTGATGTCTTCTTGCAGCTTCCTATGTCTTTGATGGCACAAAGGATATTTCTTTGAGCAGCAAAGTTATTTTGGAAGCAAATGAGTAAAACAAACTAGGCAACTCTGGACTGAATAATCTGCATTAGGGATCATGAGATAGTACCACAGAGAATGCTACAGCACAGATGCTTGATTAGGCCTGGTCTTTATTGCTTTGGGGTCATCATGAGTATATTAGTGTTTGCATCATTAAACAATAACACACAGTGTTCATGCTTAACTGCTGCCACCTGAACCCTAAGGGAACAGTACTTTCCAGTTTTCAGTTTGGTTGTGCTGTGCCATGTACATGTTTTATTCCAAGGATACAATGCAAGGTAGACTCTTTTACCTTGGACAGGATTAACAGAAGAACACAATTTGTGATGAAAGGTGCATGTTGTGGGTTGGGGCAGCAGGTGCCTGACCTAACAGTCGGGAGCAGAGAACTGAGAAATCAAAACATTAAAAAGAAAGAGCTGAGATTTCTTTTTAGACTTTGTCTGCCAGCACATTCCCACTAAGTTGGAAGCCAGGATTCCTCTCTATAAGTGTTTATTCATACTTTGTTAAACAGCTGGCAAAGAAAAATATGACTGATGAAAATTAAAATCGTCTTAGCCCTGAGATGCTCTGAAATGCCTGGTCCCTTGTGTGGGTGTAAAGAAGCAGCTGACAATGAAAAACCCCAAGGATCAAAAAACAAACAAACAAACAACCTCTCCACTTCCCCACTAGAAATAGGAAGAGAAAACAAAGTCAAAGACAAAAAGGTCAAGTCTATTGGTTTTTACCCTGCCTTAGCATCAGCAATATGGTCTATCATTTTTTACCTTGTCTTTCTACTACCGATGTAGACTAAATCATACTCTGTTTAAATTGCATCTGGTTTTGGGTGATGGAGGAAGAATGGAAGAAGATTGTGTTGGAGTGGCAAAGGTAGTTTGGGAAAACTGTTGTTTCACCACTCTGAGGTCCATTCAGGATCTCAGGGTCTTCTGAAAACTATGCATACAGGAAAAGTTTAATACCTCACTGAATTGTAACCACCTACGGACTAAAATAATAAAGGTTCATGCAGTAGAGAGAACAGCAGCATTAAGTATTTCACAACAGGAAATTTTTAAAACTCAATTGAAAACAGAGAGAAAATTCAAACACAATGAGTATGTAAATGGACTGAACAGGAATCTGGCTCTAGTCCTACTGTTTTTTTCAGGCTAGCTTGCTGTGTTGTCCATGATGTGACAGGCAAATCCTGAACATGCAATGGATGGTAATTCTTGCTACTGCGAGAACACTATCCAAAACAGAAAATTGCATGTTACAAAAAAGATCCCCGCAATTTCAAGTGCCAGTAGATAGCCAGCATTCTGGTTTTATTTCCCCTAAAGTACAGAATTCTTTCCGAAATAGAAAAGGGCTCTTCAGAGCACAGACAAAAGGACTGTTTGGCCGACCATTTCATAATAAATATATCCCAACACAGTTTGGCATCCCTAATTAGAAGCCCAGAGTAATTAGGAGAAAGTACACTGCAGACTGCAAAGCACAACACAGCAGGGAAACTCTGCAGTGCTGTTTTGAGAATACTGAAGACCTGGAGGTCATTATTTTTCACTGGTCCCAAGCCATGCTCATAGTTGTGTTTCATTTTCACAACCCAGGGTTAGCTTGGCCCCTTGCACTGAGAGAGCCAGAAGGAGCTGGGGCAGCTGGATGTGCCTCAAGGGGAATGCAGCCACTCTTTGTGATGTCTGCCCTGTGTCAGAAGGCCACTCTGTGGGCTGGGACATTGTCCTGAGGGACTGAGGACCACTTCTGTTTTAGGCAGAGAGGACCACAGAGCTGTATGGCTGCAGCTTGTGCAGGTTTTGTTCAACACTGGAGGGATAACGGAGCTCTTTGTTCTACAGCAGAGGCATAACCATATTTTGAAAAGTGAACAATGACCAAATGCATCTTTTCTAACCAAAATAGCACCCTGTGATCCTCAGTAAAGAGAAAGACTCGTATTTCTGAAGCCTTCCAGAAATGCCGACAGGATTGATGCCTCTCCAGAAGACATTTTATCCTAATGGTACAACACACATGGCCTAAAGTTCATTAGATCTAATATGGTTTGATCAGCTTAAATCACATTTTCATGTTTGTTTCCCAGGCATGGTCTTATGGACAGATGACAAAAAAAAAAAACAAAAACCAAATTAATATTGAAGAAATTCTAGTATCTCTACCTAAGTTAAGTGCATAATATTAGCTTTGTGTTTATATAACATTTTTAGTGGAATGGAACTGAGTAAAAAGAGGCATTTACACTTTCACTCATTCAATAAATAGGTGACAAGCACTGCAGTAAAGCAGAGCAACTCCTCCATAGTGCTTTACTTTCCTGCAGATAGCTTTTCAGTCATATTTTTGGGAGGTAGAAAGAATACTGGGGGCAGGTCTCATATATCTAACTGGAGGTACATACTGAATTGCAGATAAATCAGCAATTTACATATGACCAAGATACTAATGTCGTAAACCAATCCTGGATAGAAATGCACAAAAATATATTCCAGTAACAGATTCACAGGGCTTCCTAGCTGACTCAGGGGCACAGATCACATCTGATTACATGTCAAATCTAAGACATTACATTTACTCCAGGGAAAACCATATTTCCATTGACATATGATACAACCCCATCACTTAGCATGGACACAGAATTCAACCAAACATACACAGATACATAAAACCTTTTCTGAAATAGTAAATTACTGCCATCCCTTAGCAATGGTGAGCTGAAAATATTGGGTAACTTGTTGCTCTAAAAACACAAGAACAGCTTGCAATGTGGAGTGCTACTCACATGGAATCTGGCCCTCAAGGCTTTATGGTTCCCTTCTGTTCAAAAGAAATCCCTACTGCTCCCTGATTTCTTGTTTTATAGAATCACAAAAAATAGCAGGTTTTTTTTTTTTTTCTAGTAGATGTGTTGTTTTCATTTGTAGCATATGTGAGGTGGCTTTTAAAAGTAATTTATTTTTGGTGGCAATCTGCTGATGTTTTCACCCATGTTGACTGTCAGTAATTAACACCTTCTGGTCCACAATGGGCAATTTCCCACTTACCACTTTTTAAGGTGTTAAAACTAATCTCCACCAGCTCCATGTCCCAGAGCTCCATCTCACTGACAGGAGGCTTTTCTACCTGACAGCTAAGGCTTTTCTTTTTCCTTAATAAATAATATTACACAACCCAAAGGAGGATCTGGAAGTGTCCTGACAAGATTTTGTTAAGCAGAATCCTCTGCTGATTGAGGGCACTGAGCTGAGATAATATGTGTTAAAACCTTCTTCTCAACTCAGAGGTGTTACCATGGCCAAACAAAGGTTTTGGCTATGAAAACAACAGGGATGAGAGAAAGTTACCTCAAGAGAAAAAACTGAGGAGGTCTTTATTACCTATTAAATTTTTGGCATATCATCCAGATAAAATATAGTGACATTCATTGCCTTATAATGCTGCATTAGTGACATTAATTTTATAGCATTGTTCTTGTGCAAAGAAAACTTCTAAAGAATTATATTCAGACCTCAGAACTGCATTAATGAGTATTGGCCTGGAACCTGTTGATATGTATTTGTGGTTAAGTGGCTACTGGAACCTATGCATGCCTGAGTTAGGGAAGCTCTATATCAGGAGCTTTAATCATCTGCCAGTGATGATTTTCAGAGACCTGTAGAAATTCTACCTTTTCATTGTCACTCAGAGTTTGTATGGGGTAAGAAGAGGAACAGAAAAGGAAAACTAAGTCAAAGGGGATCCACAGTACATTAAAATTTGGAGGCTCCTAAATAAAGGGGAATTCCTTATTTCTCAGGATATTATAGCTTTCAGTCTTACAGTGAACTAGGGTTTTTTGTTGCCCATCTCAAGTGACACCTCCTTAGCCAGTACATTTCTGCAAAAACCCTAGAGATTCAGAAAGCAAACAAACAAAAAAAAAAAAAAAAAGAAAAAGGAATACAGTTATTTTTTACTACCAGCAAACTTATGATTTGATTTCTGAAGAAGAAAGAATAACCTAAAATATCTCCAGTTTTGCATAGAGAACCGCACTTGAAAAAAAAATCCTTCTGACATTCTCAAGACTCAGAACAGAATCTTCCCCATATAAAAGTCATATAATTATTATGTGATTTCCATCTGTTAATGTAGCCAAACAATTAGAGCTGCTAGAAAAACTAAGTGGAAAAAAAATAGATAATGAATTTGAATAAATACACAAGCAAAAAGACCATGTCATGCTCAATCACTTCATAATATAAAATGCTGGGTAAATGAGTGCTGGGTGTGTAGTGCTACAGGATCCACCAGGAATGTTACACTGAGTGCTTGGATCACTGCTTTCATTGCTTCTGTAACCAATTTTGTTTTTTGGACCAAACCATGGTTTGTTTTTGGTTTTTTTACATCCCTTTTCCAGACTATTCCATTATATGCTTTTTTTTGTGCTCTAGTTGCTTGTATGGTCAGTATTTACCCATTTTATTTACCTGTTGGAACAACTTCCCCAACCCTCCTCACTCATCCAGAAAATATTTTTCACAAAAGCCTAACACCTTCCCCATTTGCTTTCCAAAGCTATCTCATCTTACTGGCACAACAGATAGTTCTGACAAACTCTCTTTAGTCCACCATGACATTTTTTAACAGTCTGTAAATTATTTATAAAAATAAAGGATGGTTTTAACATACATTTTTCTATGTGTGAAACTGAGTGCTTGATAGTGTTTTTGAAATATTGATGCATACCAAGTGTCAAACATTATTCTAAATAAAACCCAGCACAGCAGTATGCTGGCCATAGATGCTCTCTCAAGCTAGCATTTTCAAAAAAAAAAAAAAAAAAATCTATTTAAAAGTCACAGGAACTTGGCTTCCACTGCATCTAAATCAGTCCTGAGGACATTTCTGGGACAGAACTTGTGAACATCTAGGAAATCCTGCACTCAGAATATTTATTTTTAGACATAGTTTTCCAGAAAGATGCTACCAATACATGTTTTAAAATTTTTGCAGAGCAAACCATGCTTCCCCCTCCACAAACTGGAAAACTACAACAGCATAACACTGCCTGAGCAATCTCTCCTTACATAAGAGCTGACACTTCCTCCACAGATTGGCCTTCATCATTTCTGCAAAATGTTGATGGAGACCAAGTCTTATAAAATTTAATTTGTATTACAAGCAATGCTTTGTGCTGGATCACAGCCATACATTTTTGACTGTTCATTTTTTGCATAGAAATGAAGTCTTTCCTGAACTCTTTATAGTATTGTATTGCAACACTGTACTACAAATGAAGAACTTAACCTTGAGGTTAAGTTCTTAACCAAATCATTAAAAGATGTGAAATCAAAGAATGATACAAAAATATTTGCTCCTGTAAGGAAATATAAACCTCCCAGTATGCTTATATATGTACCATGGGCTAATTCATTTTGTAGTTCTTTTTCTCCATAGAGCCCTCCCTCCTCATCAGACGAGTCATGTCAGGAAAGCACATAGTATTTCTGCTTTAATATTTTGCTTCTAATCCGTGTGTTCTGTGGAGGTGGATAAAATAAATTATTACCAAAAAAAAGAAAAAAGAAAAAGAAAAAAAAAGAGTGGGTGAGAAATGTACTTAAACGCATTCACTTCCCACACCTCATCAGGACAAGAAATCTCAAAAAAAGGAGGGATGGGCAGGAAAGGCACATACTCCCTATCTCATACTGTCAAACCCAGGATCATTTGATACACAGGACCAAAGCATAGCATAATGGATTTCTCACTTTGGAGGACAGATTGGTTACGCACTGTGTAACACATTCGCAGTGGCAGGGCTGTAGAGCTGCTCTGCCCACACAGCATCACAGAGAGACTGCACCTCAAATTCCCTACCTCTATCTCCTTCTTTCCAGTGGTTAAAAGTTGGCTGCTATTATTTTTTCTAAGAATAAGTGAACTATTGACTAGCTTTTTTTGGCAACTTGAGCTGGCAAGCTCTTCTTTTGTTTGCATCTCTCAGCCTTTGTAAGATATAAAGCACTCTAATATTTTCAAGTAGGACATGCAGTCAAATCCAAAGTGAACCATGAGTGTGTGTTTGTGTTCTTACTGAGGAAGGTATAAGAGGATAATTCCCATGAAAATAGTTAGGAAGTGAAAAATACTGATGCTTCTTTTTGCTTTGTTTTTTTTTCATAGAATCATAGAATGGTTTTGGTTGGAAGGGACCTTAAAGATCATTAAGATCCAACCCCCCTGCATAGGTAGGGCCACCTCCCACTAGACCAGGTTGCACAAGACTTCATCCAACCTGTCCTTAAATACTTCCATGGAAGGGGCATCAACATTCTAGCATTCCTAGACAACCTATTTGTCTAGACAACCTATTCTAGTATCATACTACTCTCATGGTGAAGATTTTTTTCCTAATATCTAACCTAAATCTAACCTCTCTCAGTTTAAAACCATTACCTCTTGTTCTGTTACTACTCCCTCTGGTGAAAAGCCCCACCCCAGCTTTCCTGTAGGCCACCTCCATGTATCCTCAGTATCTTATGATTCATCCTTTGTTAATGAAGATTTGTTGGGGTAATATATGTATCTAGGTAATGTAAATATGCCACAAATGTTAATAGGGTCTGTGTCTAAATCACATTGCTTGTTGTTACTCTGCAAAAGCCTTTATCTCCTCTGTTTTCTGCAGTACAGTTTCAGAGAAGCACTTACCTTGTCTAACAGCCAGTGTTGTTGTGTAGACCAAGAAGAGCAGGATATAATTGAGGAAGCTCTGAAAAACAGGTGTGTTGGCATGGAAATCTTCTGACAAATACTTGCTTGTGAGACCAATGCCACAGATAAGGAGGGAGAGTACCTGGCCAAGTGCCACAGAGAGCAAGAGATCCCTAAAAGGAATGAGAAAAACACAGATGTAAAACGTTCAGTCCCCTGGTCAAGAAGTAAATCCTCATCCTCCAGGAATCACGTTCAACAGTGACAAGACACAGGAAGAAACAGGATGCTTTGGTCAATGAGAGATCTGCTGGGTGTAGCCAACATTGTGTTTCCATAATTTCTGCTCTTACCACTGACTTAAACATTGCACAAACACCTTTATTCATATATTAAACAACATCAGACTGTACACCCCTGACATTTAATTTTTCATTTCACATTTCACAAAGCATAAATGATAGTTTCAGTCAACAAATACACAGCACCGCTTCCTTCAGGCATCTCTCTTGACACAAGGACCCTGGAGTATCATTTAGACAGTGAGAATCACGTTCTCTCAGGACTTAGTAACCACAGAGAAAAATCAGAAAAAGGATTTTATAGCGTTTCACCACCAACAGGAATTTACTGTAAAACTTGCTTTCCCTCATTTCATTACTGTTTCATCATATAAACTATTCTTTCCATCTACCGCGCAAATATATATATATATATATGTTTTCTTTCATCATCACTGCATATGTCTGTTTGGGAGCGGAAGGTTTCCCTTTTTCCCTTCCTGTCTCCTCTGGTTCTTAAAAATATATTTTCTGGTTTGGCTTCTTGCTTTAATCTGTTTTTTTTTGACTTTCATCTCCAGACTCATCTGTATTTCCCTATTAAGACATTCCCCATTCTCTTTCTCCATACATTTCTTTCTGACATTTGTTCCTTTTGTGCATGTTCTGTCTTCCTGCAGTCTTTTCCTCTTTTCTCAAGAAACTGCTGTATCTAAAATCCCACTCTTTTACATTGCATATTATTTTTATATTCTTTCTTCAGCCTTTCAGCAATATCTTTTTCCCTTCCAATTATCTTTGCCTCTTTTCCTTGTCTCTTAGAACCACCCAGGTCAGCCCACACAATCCTCCTGTTACAATTTTTGTCACAGGATCTCCCACAGCATGGGAATATGTGTATTTTAAACGACCCCTAAACAGGTTTCCCAGGGCCCCCATGTGTCAGTACTTATGTGTTGACCAGGACTATTCTACAGCTACACCTTTCCCATGCAGAAACATGAAATGCAAATGTGTCGGCCTGTAAGAGGAGCAAGCAGGATGACTGCAAGGGAGAGTGAAAGGACACTGGAAGGGGACATTTAGTCCAAGTCCAGCTGGCTGCTGCTGTCACTGACACCAGAAAAGAAGAGCTGTAGGTCCCTGGGGAAACCCATGAAGGAGAAGGGAACACAGGAGAGGAGCATGCTCTGAAGTGTCTCACTGGAGCAGGGTATGAGGAAAGGGGATTAGGCAATCCTAAGGGAGCTGGGGAAGGAGGGCAGCACTCTTCTCAGCTGTAACAACAGCTCATGTGTGTCCTCCTCTGCCAGATGGTTAGAAAAAGAATTGCTTCAAGGCTGCTGGGCTTTCCCTGATTTCCCTGACCTCAGCTGTGCCTATTCAGCAGCGATGAGCATCTGTGCTCCCACAATCACTTTCCTGGTAAACTCCAGTGTCAAATTTATTTCCTTTTTTCTCACAAACAATCCTCCCACTAATGTGTCTCAGTGTCAGTCCCGGCATGATTCAACAAAGACACTGGAAAGCACAGGAGTCTGGGTAGTTATATTCAGCTAAAATATCTTGCTGACAAAGAGCCTGACACAGAGTAAGAGAACAAACTTTACTGTGCTAAGCCCCATGTTTTGAAGGGATACTGCTGGATAAGTAGCAAGTAAGACTCCACAACTGCTGCCTCCACTTTCACATTACTCACCCTACTGCGAAACATAACCATGGGAAACAAACATATTCCACAGAGATGACATCTGAGACTACAATGCAAAAGTTGCCAAAACTGTTGATCTTCAGTTCCTGCCACCACTGGCTATGCTGTTGACATGGCACAGGAAGTTTGAATACTGCCTGGAATTTAAATCACAGAATCACCCACATATTAACCTTATAAACTTGTTTACAGTTCATTTAGTTGGACAGAGTTTCCTACATCCTTGTGCAATGAAGTTTCACACAGGGCACTCTTGTTGCCTACTGCTTTTGTAGTTGTGTTTCACTAGAAAATTAAATGTTTGCAAATCTGTGTCTCTAACTGTGGTGTCTGCTTTACAGGGGAGGCAGGTGGTTATTAGCTGTTCTCTATCTCAGCTATGCCCATGAATGAATGTTGTATTACATCCATTGTGGGACTGCATCTGTTCTGGAAAGCATCTTGGATCCTACTTAGATTTACAGGAAGCTAAATATGTCCTCACTCATGAGAGGATTTTCCCAATAATATACTCCACCCTCCATATGGCACTTAGTTGTTGTACATCACTAATGATTACATTTCTTCAGGTTGGTGGGAAGTCTGATGACATGTTCTAGAAAGCATAACTTTTTTTTTCTCAGCTCACTACATTCACGTGTGTCAGGTCAGTACAGAACTGACCTCCATATTAAAATCCAACCAACAAAAATAGAAAAACTAAGTCAATTTTTGAGGCTGTATATGATATCTATAGCCATGTTAGGAGTACATCTTGATTCTATCATTGCCATTTTGCCCTTTATAAAACATATTTTTTTCATAACTGAGTCTTTGGCAAATAATTAAACCACATCTACAAGTGGCAGTTTTCAAAAAAAGTTCAAGCAGCTGTCTTTAGCCCTATAAATATATCTATATTTAGATATTTTATGTCATAAATATACAAACTAGAAGGTAAGTCGAGGTAATTCAAATTTTATGGTCTTTTTTGTAAGAATTCATTTAGAATCACTTTCTATGTCTTCTGTCACAAAATACAGGCAAAATTCCATTAGCTACTGTATTAGTGAAATCACCAATGAAGACAACAGGTAATTAGGAGTTCAGTAAAAGCAGACATGGAGAAAAATCAAGACTATGAACCTGATCACCTCCAAGTCTGTAGATAAAGGCTGGATGGAAGTCAGACTATACTCACTGTAGCTTGAAATAGCCAATAAGCAACAATGGTCTTTTGGATAATAACAGAACATAAAATTTGCAGACAACTACTTTGCAGAAGACCAGAGCAATTAATACTGTCAATACCACCACCTTTCAAAACACTGCTTACATACATGATTTTGAATAAGTACTGCTTGTCTCTGATTTTTTTGCACACATTTGGTACTTCTAATTACGTAAGAAAACTTATTCTGAAATCAGGCTGTTGTGTTCCTCCTCCAGTCAGAACTTAGTTAAATATTTCACAGATGATATATGACACAGAAAGATACATCTCTTCTTTTATTCTTATCTCATCAGTGCAAAGAGTACCACAAGTTAGATTTTTAAGCAGAACTAATTCAAACGTTCATGAAGCACTCAGGCTTCAAGAAAAGATGATCCATTTTATACAGTATAGTTTATTCTGAAGACTGTTCACACCCACATTAACTCTCCTGCCTTACCTAAAGATATGTCCACTTCAGACAGGAATGACAAACAGCAGCACAGAAGATTTGGTGTGCTTCCCTTCTCTCATCAGTGTAGGCTGCAACTGGCGCTAACCACTTAGTGACAGTAATAAATAAGAGAATACAAAGTACAAGATCAATAAAATGTTGATTTTTGCCTTGGGTAAATGGAAGGGAACAACTCATCTCTTTCAAAGAAGAGAAATAGTAACAAATCCTAAATTCTTTGTTTTAATTAGTGATGTCAATAGCAACAAGGAAGAATACATTTGGATAATCCTAATAAGGGATGTAAGATGCCTGAATTGTACAGAAAATGCCTAATAGCATTATCTGTATTTCATTTTTCTTGCCACAAATGGTTTAATAATACAAGAGTCTTAGCTCCTGAGCCTTTAGTACCTGGATAAGAATAATAGCAAATCTGTTCTTTTTTAAGAAGAAGGAGCAAGCAAACATTGAAAAGAAGCTTTCACTGGCTGTGGAAAGCCTACTACTTCCTTTAGACAGAGGAAAAAGCTCACTGTCATCTCCAGCACTCTAGTATCTTTCCTAAGTGTCATAATATTGTTGAAACATGAAACATGGCTCTTATCTGCAACCCTTACCCTGTTGTTTTTCATACCCTCCACCAGCTGAAGACTGGCGCTAAGGATTACTTCCCTAAACATTTGGTCTATCATGCTGGCTTCCATAGTACATTTTTTCACTAAAGAAGTAACATTAATTTATATCTTGAATAAAACATGTATGGTTTGAGGACCTTCACGCAGAACACCAAAAAAAGTCTCTCTACAAAAAGCTTTATAATAGTGAGATTTTCTGTATTTCAGGGTCCATTTTCTCTTTCACTGAGTGTTACTCTATTTGTTTACTTGTATTCTGTTTAAATCAAAACAAAACAATTCTTTAAAGATCCCATTTTCTCTCACTAAGGTCAAAAGCATCTTCTCAAGCCAAGTTAAAACAGAGAAGCTCTGCTTGTCTCTAAACTTTGATTTCATGAATGCATACGCATATAAATTTCCATTTAGGTTGGAAAAGACCCTTAGGATCATAGAATGTAACTGCAAAGCCACCACTAAACCATGTCCCTGAACACAACATATACCTGTCTTTTTATAACCTACAGACGTGGTGACTGAGCCACTTCCCTTGGGCAGCCTCTTCCAGCACTTGGTAACTTTCAGTGAAGAAAATTTTTCTACTATCCAACCTAAACCTCCCCTTTTGTCACTTGAGGCTGGTTCCCCTCATCCTAATGATAGTCATTCACTGCTACAGAGCAAATAGAAGATATTCTTCCCCTGTAAACTACCAATTTAAGGCCTGCTCCTTGGGTTTTTTGTTTGAATTAAAATTCTTCACTGGAACAAATCAAATTAATTTCACTGTAACCACCCTCACTAGTCAATCTGTCCAACACTTCCCATTGAGTCAGATGGGTATTTCAAAGTAAAGATGTAGGTCAGAATTACTCTTAAACCTCCAGGTGTCACACTGCTAGACATCTATCACAGGTACTTCATAATGTCCTAACAGAAATTAAACAATATTTCTTTATTGTCTCTTTAGAAGTGAAGCCAGAAGACAAAGTCTCATCTTGGCATTTGGAGCTGTTTAATTCTGTTTGAATGACTGAGCTAGTAGCTGCTGTGCATCATTTTTACTTGTTCCTCCAGGCATACAGAACTTTCTGTCACTTGAGTTTCTTCTTGTTTATCAGCCATGATAACACCATAAATTTCTGAAGACAAACATTCTCCTATCAAAGAACTATGAAGCTAGTGCTTGGTTCCTAGCACATACACAGTGCCACACAGTATAAAGTACTTAACAACTATCCTCAGATTCTTCTGTAATTATTTTTCATGAAGTTAAAACATCTAGCTTTCACTATTAGTTCATTTCCATGTCCTCCCAAGTGCCTTAGAACACCATTCACAACCCAAAATCAATGCAGTGAAACATTCAGAAGAAACCACATAATCACATCTGCTATATGCTGGAGAATAGGTGACATGCAAAGGGTGGCCAAGAGATTTAAAGATTTGTGCCTGCTTTATTCTGATACTAAATTCTGTTCTAAAGCACTCTCTGTGTCAGTTTCCTTTTAACTCAATTGCTTTCCCTCCCCTCTTTTGTACTAATTTGTTCTCTTTCCACAGATAGGTCCCCACTGCATCAGTTAAAGAGTACCTCAGAGGGTAAAGAACTGAGATTACCACTACTTTTAATCTCAGAATGAGGTGTGTTAATACTTTAGTTTGTCACAGGCTCCAGCAGATAAGAGATTAGCAGTCTGTTTCCTGAGCTGAAATTTCACTAGAGGGACACATCTGTAAAGGCTGCTCCAGATCGCAGCTAGAGCGAGCCTGCAGGCAGGACCAATCTTTCTCTGCGAAGGTAATGACTGCTATACAGAGTTATCACTCCAAATGTTCCAAGAACGTATTTAAAAAAAAAAGAAAAGCAGATACACTTCATTTAGAGACTGATTACTGCTACGCCACCACAAAGTTGATGATATTTATCACAGCACTGTGATTTTGCCAAGTTTTTACTTGAGTGCATTTTAGTGTGTTTCTGTAAAGCACAAAGAAAAATAAAACAGAGCTTAAAAACTTTACTTCGATTCAAAGTGAACTGAAGTTAAGACCTGTAAGAATCCAGTCATATTTAATTAAATGCTTAAAGGTGGATGCAGAATCTTATCTTAAGCACCTATTCCACCTACAGAAATGCTGACACACATTACCATAGGAGAAACAGGAACAGCACAAATGTCAAAACCTCAAATACCAACACTGCTTCCCCCATAGCCCCAGCTATAGCTCCCCCCACCCTGAACATAGCTGCTTCCACTGCAGCTCCTGAGTTCACACACCACACTGCATTTGAATGGCTGCTTAATGAGGACATGGATGTTACTTGCATATTTTGCTGTTCAGACTTAACACACACATGGGCAGCTTGTGAAAGAATAAATTAGCAAGATTTGGTAAAACTTTTTTTCAGGACAATCAACTGATGTCTCTCTGAAAGCTAAAATTTTCTAGAGCATATGAAGCTTCCTATCCGTCCTGCATTGCTCTGAAACAGAGTGCATCTAGAGAAAACAATTCTACACACTTTTCACAGAAACTGATATTTTCTTATTTTCCCATTATTCTGACATGTCTGTTATACAGAGAAGAAATTCCACAGGATAATGCATGTAACCCTTCCCTCCTCTTTGCCTCTCTCAATAAGGTAAGGATGGCCACAAGTATCTTCAATTAATGTATCAAAGCTGTTGCATGCTGCTTTAGAGCAATTAACAGAAGTAGTCACAATATTCTGTGATTGTTCACATCACTAAAGAGCAAGCAAGTTCTCCCACATACACACTCATAATATGCCATTGGTCCATGTACCATGTTTACTCTATTAGTCAACAACTTCCATAGTGTACACTCTCCACAATCATACTAAATGATGTCTCATGAAAATATGAGTCTTGAATGTCTAAATAGAAGATTTTTTTAATACTTCTAGTAGGGAAGAACAAACCAACCTGAGGTACATTCAGCATCAAGCATTCAAGCATCAATACTGAAGCCTGACCCCTAGCTAAGTTCATATATTGCATTAGAATATGAAAAATTCTAATGTTAATCTACAAAATTATGTGAAATTATTTGAAACCCACATAACACCAAGCCTATCCATCACTTAATTCCTACTTTGTCATTATTTTGAAATCTTCAGGTGCATTTAAATGATGTATAGGCTTTGTATTGCATCGTGGCATAAGGGATGAATTTCCTGCACTGCAAGGTGTGGGTACCTCCAGCTCTCACTGGTGCTCAAAAGAAACAAAGACACTCTTCAATACCTTGAGAGGATTAGCTCTTTATTTTCCAAAAAAGAACACTTAATGTCTTTATGAGAGGACAGAACTGTGGACTCCATGCATCTCAAATTTGCAGCTCTGAAAAGCTCCAGTCCTTGACGCCCTTAGGTCTGGTTGTTGAAGAAATGCCCACAGAGGAGTAAAACACCAAATAAGAGTTTCCTCATCTGTTTTCTGCCCTGTATCCCAACTAAGCTAAAAAAGAGAATATTTTTAAACAAGACCTTGAGCCCTTCCAGGTGGACCAAGAAGTACAAAATTAAATCCTTCTCAGTTACCCACGATGTTTCTGGAACAAGTCACTGACCTGCACGGGCCCTCAAAAGAGGAAAGTTGGCTTCTCTTTTCCTTCAGTGTCCTGAGGGAGAAGGCTGTGGGGACACAAGGTCCAGGCAGGCAGAGGAGAGCAATGGCATGAAGCCACTGATTGCAACTCCACGCAGCATCCCAGGGATGGCCCTAAAGGAGCAGGGAACGGACAGGCAGACCTGGATGCACAGCTGATGCTTCCCAAGAGCTGAAGAAGGCCCAGCAGCCTCCATGTTGACTAGAAAAACACACTGGAGAAGAGGAGATCTATGTGTGTTTCTTATCCTTCCCATTTTGGCCTTCTTATTTCCTTTGAGGTTTTCCTATTTAAAGCCTGGAGGTTCTAATTTGTATTCAAATACAACTGGGCTTGAATTTAAGAGCCTTTTGGGGAGCTCAGTAAAATTCAAGGTCTAGGTACATCCACCTCAATGCTGTGGCTGACTCAGACTCTGCTGCTTTCAAGTGACAGCTTGAGGGACCAGCACAGAGTCCTGGCTTTGGATAAAACAAAGCAGAATCATATTAAGCAAGTCTCAGGAGTCTCTGCAGCAGTTTGTTAGGATGAGATCTTATATAATAAATTCCCAACTCTTGTGTATTACCAGTTACAGTAATTTTTGAAAAATGGGTTTTCTTTATTGTAAGCTTTTACTCCAAGTTCATACGCGCATACACATGCTCTTAAATATGTGTTTTGCAACTTTTTAATAACAAAGGAACTGGAATTTTTCAAAGACTATTCTTACACATATAAAACTTACACTTGCACTTAATATTTAGCGATATACTACTGGAACAATCTGCTGCACTGACCATAAGTGCAAAGAAAGCACTTTAGAAAAAAAAAAAAAATTTAACATAAGAAATACATTAAAAATAGCAAATGAAAGCATGGTGACAAAAATTCCATGCTATTATCTCGATGGAGTCCAGTGGTAAAACACTACAAGCAAACTGGAAACAGTCTGGGTGTGTTGGTGTAACTTGTTAATCATCAGACAGTTTCATCCTACCAGTGATTCAACAAATTTAAAAAAGGAATTTTATTCTTAAAACATGACTAAGCTTTGAAACAGCCACCTGTCTTCTAATCAGCAATTTCCTAGTGCTTTTTCAGCTATGAATCACAAGACCTGGAGCACCACAGGCTTTTTCTCTTTAAGAATTAAGGTCTCTCAGTATACAGTTTTTGGCAACCTCCCAGTCCAGGGAGCACTGGATAGACTGAAAATACTCCAGTCTTTCTGATGGAATAAAATATATAATTATAGATGACCATGCAATACAAAAATTGCATTTCAGATTATTTTGGCCAAATAAACTGACTGAAGCTGGCTGCAGCCCATAAACTTTTACAAATTATCACTGTCTACCCAAGTGCGACCAAAGAAATTAAGACTCTTAGATCAAAAGATTCGATCTAGGTTAGAATAATATGTGGCAGAATTAATTTTTCACACAAGAGCTTACAAAACTGGTTCCAAACACTAATTGAGGAATATAATACTTTTAATTAAGTAACCCTTCTTCCATAGTTTTCCAGAAAATAATTTTAAAAATGGGATTTCCAGTCTTATAAATAGAATATGAGACTGAAGTACAGATGAAGAGTGAGCTGTAATTCCTCAGGCTAGAACTCCATATGAAATATGACAGCTGCTAAAAATATTACATTTTAGCCTACAAAACCTAGATAGTCATTGGGCTGCTGCTCACCATTATTTTTATAGTTTGGGAATAAAGCACACAAATAGATGTCTTTCTATGAGATAGATATTTGTTCTTCCTCTGTTCCAAATGGACCAGTTTGAGCTTCCAGCTGGTGGAGGAAACTGGGACAAGAAGGACTGATGGCTTTCCGTCTCTTGGAGAAAACTAAATTCTCTGTCAAGTTCATCTCACTTGCAGAGGTTTTTATGCTTGAGCCTCATAACATTTAAATACAGTGATGAATATCTTTGGATAATATGAGAAACAGTTTTAAAATTTTCAGTTAAGAATATCATGAGCTTCCAGTTTTCTCAGAGGAGCTGAAAGCCTACAGTAATAGACCTCAATGATTCCCAGCATCAAGAAAAATAGCTCACTAGTGCCCTAAGAAGTACAGCATCACATCTTATTGCTCTCTTGCCATTACTGTACAGTGCTAATTCAGTTTAAACTGATGGGGTTTATGGACTAAGTTGTACAGCTACTGAGAGACAGCTGATGAAGAAGGAGGTGAAAAGCATTACAGCTCCTGCTATACTCCTGCCACTGATAAGCCAATCTTGACTGGCAAGCTGATGGAAAACAAGCTTAAATGACTCAAGATTCTTCAAGTGATAACTGCTACTGTAATTTAATTCAGTATTGTCAGAAACAAGAATTATGGGCTTGAAAAATTAAGTAGAGTTCCTAGAAAATGGTATGTAAGCAAGGATGTTTTGATGGATGATTTTTCCTGATGCTCCTGAAAACTGCAAAAGTTGATCATGAATTGCTGTCCCAGTAAAATGTGTAACTCTAAATGTATGCACTTGCAAGTACTGGCAGTGTATACACAATTAGGCACCTAAAGCAATATGCTTTAGTTTTTTCTTTAGTAAAATCAAAGGTTAAAAAAGCCACAGGTATGCATAGTAAACATATGAAACTGTGAAGATCCTGGCTGGATTTTTGAGAATTAAAACTACTAGTTCAATTATTATAAAAAGTAAAATTTTTCTTTTTTTTTCTCTTCTTTTTTATATCAGCACATCTGCAAAATACAGATATTATATAATCAGGACTGTTCATTCTAGAGACCATTTAATATCTAATATAAAAGTTTAATTTAAAAATCAATTTGATTTGTCTGGATTTTGCAAAATCTTTTGTTTGCTAAGACTAATGTAACGTGTCAGAACACAACTATTACTGGTGGGGCTTTTTGCAGCTTTTCTGGAATATACCAATCATATTTTCAATAACACCGAAACACAGAAAAATTGAAAAAACCCTGCTTCAGTGGGCCGCATTTTGTCCCCAAGTAGGCATATGCTATTCCCACAAATTTTGATTTTTATAGCAAGTTCCAACTATCATCTACATGCTTAAAATATGTAAAAGAAACCTTAAGAAAATGTCCTTACATTGGCCCATACATATTGGCCTCTTAATTGCACTTCTGGTACAGAAAGACAAAGGATACCCACATTAGCATTTCACTGAGGGTGGCACTGAGCCTCTGCACACTTTAGCACTTCTCTCAGTACTTCAAAGGAGAGATGCTCATGTGCCTGTGGCTCCTTCTGGCTTCAATTCTTCAAGGCCCTGACCTTCTTTCACTGCTTTGCATGTGTGGGTTTGTATTGCTGCTGCCTTGTTCTGCAGCCCCTCAAGCAGAAGTAATACCCAAAGTTGCTTGCTCATGGATATTACGACAAAAGCAAGGACATTAAAATTTTATGCATTTTTTCCCCCACAGTTTTTTCATGCACAGAGGCCAGGATTTCTCCCTTGTGAGTGAGACTTTCTTGAGATTCTTCTTGCCTGTGAAGCCTGCATATTTAGTTTCATGGTGGCATAATTTTATTAAGGAGGAACAGAAAAGTACCCTCACCAGATTCATCTCTAATCTGGTGGTTTATACACCACTGGAAGCAGAATTATATAAGAGTTCGAGTCCTCAGAATGAGATGACTGAAGCCAAATACAGGCAAACAATTTAAAGGTTCAGCTGTTTCACAGAGCTGAGTACCACCTTCTGGAAGCCAGATTCTTGCTCCATCTCCACAGGAACTGTGGAGACATAGATGGATATTGAATTCCTGGTTTACATAGCTAACTACCTCAGGTCTGCAGCAATGCTAGATTTCAGTAGACTAAACCCTTCCTGATTCAGCTACTTTCCCTTAACAGGGCATTAGTGTTTCATTCAGGCTTATTAATTCTGCTGCAAGAGGTAGCACATAAACACTATAGTAAATAAGCTTAACATCATCACATCATCACCTCTGCATCTCTCTGCAGATCTGGGCAAAGCCAGCTTTTAGGGGTGGAGCCAATTTTGAGTGTCTTGCTAATAGGACTTCAAAGATACTGCGTTTGCTTCTTCTATGTCTGCTACTGGTCCTTTCTAATAATAAGGTCCCTACAAGGTGTTTCAAGTTAGATGCCTGGAACTGATGCAGTGACAACCCATAGTTGCTTTTACAGGTCCTCTCTGCCTTCTTACTTCTGTGATACCACAGGTCTGCAGGAAAGGAAGCACTTAGTGAAAGGGGTCACTGCAAATCCAGATTCCTCAGAAATGGAATGCAGACATTTCTCCCTCTACTTGATTTAGGTTTTGCTGTTTGCTCACTATGCAGCAGTGACAGCCATTACTCAGCCAAAATTACATGGGACTAAATTGCAAACTAAAAAACTAAAACTAAACTGCATCTGTGTTTACATTTCTATTTCATATCATTCAAAAGGAAGAAATATATGCCAAGTGGAAATTACAACTGGAGAGAATTCATCTCCTGCTAAATGGAAAGTCCAGGTATCTGCTACACAAAGATCTCTGTGGAATGGTTCTGTCTTGCTGCTCTACCCTTAGGCTCCAAGATAAATCTCTCCCTTCCTCTCTTCCTTTCAATCTGGTGGAACAGCATGACTGCCTCTGTCAACACTGTAAATTTACTACAGACCTGACACAGAATGATGGAACAGGCTTAGCTGAGGAAATGCAAGAGCACTGATCTCATTGCTGCTGGCTTTAGCGGAGTTTAAGATTGCAAGGTGTTCGATATAAAAAACAAATGTGAGCGATCTGGGAAGGTGTCAGCTGCAGATTTTTGAAGTGTCAGGACTGAGAAATTTCTGGCCTACAGGATCCTGCTGTGGTGCCAATGTACAACCAAAGCCACTGGTGACCTAAAAGTTGAGAATGATGACTCACTTGAAGTAAAATGAAACCTGTGAAGAACGGGGAGCTGTAAGGTCATCTCACAGGAACAAACCGTGTCCGACATTTTTACAGAACATTGATCTGCCTCTTCTCTCTGCCTTCCTGCTTGCCTTACTGTAATTTCTTCATAATGTTCCCATCTATAGTCTGGATGTGGGATCAAAGCAAAGGAAACTCAATCATGTACCATAGATTTTCTCAGTGGGATTTGGGTATCATTTTCCCTTCCCAGCACTGAACCGTGGAGTCATGCAAAGGCAAGAAGCAGGCTGTAACCAGGCCACTGAGGGTCTGCTCAATGTCTGTGTGGCCAATACACCATCTCCTTGCCACACACAGGACTATGGCAGGCCAACATGCACTCCTGAACCAGGATCAGCATCAACATCCCACTGAAGTGAACGAGATCAGACTCATGAGCCTCCCACGTTGTGCTGGGACACCATATCAGCACCATGCTACTCTCTTGACCATGGCAGGTATGGAAGAGGCATAGCTCTCCTCTTCCCCTTATCCCTCTGGTGTGCCAACCTCTCTATTCCAAGCACTGGGAAATGGTATTCCCGTATTATCCCCTGGGCTACTCTGCATGGAGCACCTCAGCAGCAGCACTGAGACTGGTTCATGAGAGAGCAGCCTGCATAAGGTGAAACTGCCCTCTGAAGAAGCCTGTCTCTAGTGAAGACAGCCACAGAGGATGCCACTTGCCAAAATGATGGCTTCTCAAAAGTGTAATAAAAAGTGCAGGGATGCTTCATCACAGGCCAATTGTTTTTCTTCAGAGGAGAATCTTTTGCCTCCCAACTATATACCACCATGGTTACAGCCTTCAGCTGGCAACTTTATTATATTTCTCCTCCCAGAAACATTTAGATCTGTGCTTGGTGGAAGGAGAGCAAGGGGTCAGTCTGACAGCTGAAATGAAAAGTGTAAGGAAAAATCAGGGATTAAATAATATTCTGTGCTTGCATGACATTTGATACTCTGTTCTAAAGCTTCACACAGCTACTGTTACAAAATTACATGAATATGCCCACCATTAGCATTAAATAGAAAAAGTATTTCTGTGACAGTCAATAGCATTTGCTCTTCAGCAATCACCCCTCTGAATGGTGTCTAAGTCTGTAGTTACAATTGAAGGATGAAATCCTAACCTTAGCTCTCCATTTCCTTGCCTTTCAGAATTGAAGCTGACCATTAAATAGGACTTAACTGTAACAAAATTTTCCCTTGATTTTTTTTTTCTATTAAGAAACAAGAGAAATGGAAAAAAAGGCAGAAATTCGCTTGTAAGCTGGAGGAGTGAATCCAAAGAAATACTCAACATATATAGCGCAGGCACTGGGTTCAGGGATTATATCCATACAGGCCATACTGCAACACAGTAGGTACCTTATATGCATAATTTATGTTTGGGAGCATCTGACAAGGGCCATATGGGGCTGTAAAACATGTAAATACTTTGTAGATGTAAAAAAAAAACCAAAACCAAAACAATTAGCTTTTAATTTCTTTTCTTAGTTTCCTTATGGATGAAACTACAGTTTAACTCAATTGTAATTAAATCATTCTGTATAAATGAAATGCTTTTGTTTATGAAGCCCAGTTTGAACACATGGATCCATGTTTATGCCTATGGGTGCTGCTCCTCTGGGAGCTTCCACTGCCAGTGACCCAAAGCTGAAATAGGGCTCACTGAGACTTGGGAGCTGTTTTCCTGAGACCCCTGCACTCAACCCTCAGTTCTCAGATGGAAATGTGGCTCCACGCCATCAACCCAGCAGCCTGCCCAAGCAGGAGCAGAGAAATACAGAACAAGATGTAAAAATGGTTTAGATGTGTGAAATATAATGAATATTATTTACTCAACAGGACATCATTCTGCTTTTTTAGATGTCATGCCTCCAAATTTGGCGTGACAACGGCCCTTCAAATGATCAGCTTTACATGAAATTAATGAAGAGCATTTTTTGTGACTATTTTCCTATTGCTGCCTAAATCTGATCATTAGGCCCTGTGCCTGCACAGACAACTGAGGGCTTCAAGGGTGAAATTATCCAAACAAAACAGTGGTAGACAATAAGAAGGGTTTGGTATTAATTGCCATTAAACCCTAACAGGTTGCTTTTACAGCTTCCTTACTGCATGCATCTTACTGTGCAAAGTAAAATACCCTTCAAATGTGAGAGCAATATGAGAACCAGACACTACTGTTGTCAGAGGATGTAGGGAGGCAATTAGGAAAGCTAAGGCGTCCTTGGAACTTAACCTTGCAAGTCGGGTTAAGGATAATAGAAAGGGCTTTTTCAAATACATAGCCAGCAAAACTAACACTAGAGGCAATATTGGCCCACTAAGGAATGAGCTGGGAGCCCTGGTGACAGAGGATATAAAGAAGGCAGAGGTGCTGAACGCCTTCTTTGCCTCTGTCTTTACTCCTGCAGGGTTTCCGCATGAGCCCCAGATTCATTTAACCCCAGAAGTAGTCAAGATAGATGAAGAGTTTGACATAGTAGATGAGGATTGGGTTAGGGATCAGCTGAGTAATCTGGACATCCATAAGTCGATGGGTCCAGATGGAATGCATCCAAGGGTGCTGAGGGAGCTGGCGGAGGTCATTGCTAGGCCACTCTCCATCATCTTCAATAAGTCATGGGTAACAGGAGAGGTGCCTGAGGACTGGAGGATAGCAAATGTCACTCCAGTCTACAAGAAGGGCAAGAAGGAGGACCCGGGTAACTATAGACCGGTCAGCCTCACCTCCATCCCTGGAAAGGTGATGGAACAACTTGTTCTTGTCACTATCTCCAGGCATATCAAGGACATGGGGGTCATCAAGAGCAGTCAGCATGGTTTTATCAAGGGTAAATCATGTTTGACTAACCTCATAGCCTTCTATGAGGAAATTACTAGGTGGATAGATGATGGAAGAGCGGTAGATGTGGTTTATCTTGATTTCAGTAAAGCATTTGACACCGTCTCTCACAGCATCCTTGTAGATAAGTTGATCAAGTATGGGTTTGGTGATCAGGTAGTGAGGTGGGTCAGGAACTGGTTGAAAGGAAGGAGTCAGAGAGTTGTAGTCAATGGGGCAGAATCTGGTTGGAGGGGCGTGACTAGTGGAGTCCCTCAGGGGTCGGTACTGGGACCGGTGTTGTTCAATATATTCATCAACGACTTGGATGAGGGTATAGAATGTACCCTCAGCAAGTTTGCTGATGACACTAAGCTGGGAGGAGTGGCTGACACACCAGAAGGCTGTGCTGCCATTCAGAGAGACTTAGACAGGCTGGAGAGTTGGGCAGGGAGGAACAAGATGAAATTCAACAAGGGGAAGTGTAGAGTTTTGCATTTGGGGAAGAACAACACGATGTCCCAGTATAGGTTGGGGGCTGACCTGCTGGAGAGCAGTGTAGGTGAAAGAGACCTGGGGGTCCTGGTAGACAAGAGGATGACCATGAGCCAGCAATGTGCCCTTGTGGCCAAGAAGGCCAATGGCATCCTGGGGTGCATTAGAAAGGGTGTGGTTAGTAGGTCAAGAGAGGTTCTCCTCCCCCTCTATTCTGCATTGGTGAGGCCACACCTGGAGTATTGTGTCCAGTTCTGGGCCCCTCAGTTCAAGAAGGACAGGGAAGTGCTTGAAAGAGTCCAGCGCAGAGCTACTAAGATGATTAAGGGAGTGGAGCATCTCCCTTATGAGGAAAGGCTGAGGGAGCTGGGTCTCTTTAGTTTGGAGAAAAGGAGACTGAGGGGTGACCTCATCAATGTTTTCAAATATGTAAGGGGTGAGTGTCAGGGAGATGGAGCTAGGCTTTTCTCTATGGTGACCAGTGATAGGACAAGGGGTAATGGGTGTAAGTTGGAGCATAGGAGGTTCAAGTTGAATATCAGAAAGAATTTTTTTACTGTAAGGGTGACAGAGCCCTGGAATAGGCTGCCCAGGGGGGTTGTGGAGTCTCCTTCACTGGAGACATTCAAAACCCGCCTGGACACGTTCCTAGGCGATGTACTCTAGGTGGCCCTGCTCTGGCAGGGGGGGTTGGACTAGATGATCTTTCGAGGTCCCTTCCAACCCCTAGGATTCTATGATTCTATGATTCTATGATACATTCTACTAGTTTTCAGTTTACACTGCTGGAAGTATCACACTTCATCTGTGTGTACTCTACAACTATGGGAGGCACAGAATACAATCAGTATCATATTAAGTTGTACATACAAATATTTTCATGCTCAACTAATATGATTATGTCTATACAGGCATACTTGAGATATATCATGGGACCAGATGAGAGAGATTAATCTTGTAATTAATTGTGTGCTTGAATTTAATTTATATGCTTTTATTATTTAGTACCTGTGTCAACCACTTAATTTGCCTGAAAATCATTTTCTTATATAATATTAATGAAACATGCTATACTGAAATTCATCAAACTGTGGAAATCAGAGATTAGGAAGACTCATTATATCATCAATTTATCTTCTAGTTTAAAACAGTTCAAAAGCTGTGGTTTCAGAAACTACTCCTTCAAGAACAGAATTTCAATTGAAGAAAAGAGCATTTGTGGCAGAATGGACACTGGAAGAAATAAAACAGCGTAATTCTTTTCTGTACAAACATCACACAAAGGTCAGTGTTTTTACATCTCTGTACATATGACACCCTAAGCAAATTAAGATAATGAGATTTACACAGTAATAAACATAAAAAATTGTCTGTACACAAAACACTTAATGCCCAAACATGGAGATGAGACTATTGGGGTAGTGAGGGGGTGCTGAGGGGCTGCTGACTGAGCACAGGGAGAGATCAGATCAATGAGAACCATCAAAGTAATTGCTTGTTTAATCTTTGCTAAATTGCTTGCTTAATCTTTAGGTTAGTCTAAGGAATGTTTAGGGCATTCCTGGACTAGCCAGTTGGGAGGGTGCTCTGCTGGATTCAGAAGGAGCATATGGAGTTGAGAATGGCTGGGAATCAGCACTGTTGTGAGAAGCGGAAGAAATTGCTAAGACAAGAACAATCTGTCTGCGAGGTCCTTGGTGGTCACACTGGGCCTGGCTGGAATAAACTACCTTTCTCTCAATCCATGCATTTTTCATTTTACTTTTGTCTCTCTGTCCTGCTGAAGAGGGGGAGTGATAGAGCAGCTTGCTGGGCATCTGGTAGCCAGTCAAGTTCAAGCCATCACAGGGACTGAGGAAATCTTGTTGTGGATGGATGTGGGGGAACACCAGGAAGCCTCACACAACCATGGGTGCAAAGAATTCTCACCTTGAGACACTTCTGCCCTCTCTCTGCCTGTGTTCAACAACAGGAACTTGGAAGGTAGAGCAGCAGCCATGCTGAGGCCACATTGCCTGCTGAGCTTGTCTCAAGAAGATTTAAAAAAAAGCAACCCTGCAGTTTCTGACTGTCTGCCAAGCATGTTAGGGTCTCTGTCATGCCTGATTATTTTTGCAAGGCCAGACAGAATAGGCACTGCAATAGTCCACCCTGTCTTGTGAGATGCAAATGATGGCCCTTGGTCTATAAGTCTTAACTGTGTAGTAGGGACCAGGAAAAGCAGGCAGAAGTCTTTACCTGTGGGATTTTTCCCTTGAAGTCTATTGTCAGTTTTACTACAGACCTATCATGGATCTTCATATCTTCAGCTCTCCATCTTCATTTAGTCTCCAGCAATGACATCTGTATCTGTTCAGGTCATAAAATCTCAGAGAAAGGATACTGATATATTAAACCAGCACCTACCAGAAAGCTTTTCCTTGTGTAGGAAACAGAATAGGAACAGAGACACAACACAAAAATAGAGTTTCCACAAGAAACCCCAGTGAAAAATGCCCACTAGTGTTGGTGGTTCAATCTCTACTAGATTTTCTCATCCCTAAAAGAAATGTATCATATTCCTCTGTAACAGAGGTTTATTTCTCACAATTTGCTTGGAACCACCAAAACCTTAAACTTCCCTTGTTTCCATTTTTAGTGAACCCTTTGTTGTGTGACAGCTTTTGGTTCTTTGAAATAAAAATGCTTTCACTGCCTGCTTATATTCATTTTCAGTTTGAAGTTTTGTGCTTTCCTTTTCCTACGGTTTTGCTGACACATCTTAGGCTGAGTCTCACAATCCCAATTCTCCCTGCTCCTCAATGAAGAAACAGTTCTGAAGAAACTGGATGAAACTCATCAGACACTGAAAAATAATTCCTGTTCACCTCAAACCTCCTGTTTTGTCCATTCTTTTAATCCCTTCCATGTTCCTCCTGGTGTTTCAGGCCAGGAGTTGAATGCAGTTCAGCATGTGTATTGTAAAAGCAAATGTCTAACTTGGTGAATTTGTTTTGCAGGCAGTTACAGTGGTGATCTATACACGTGGAGCAGTATAGGTAATTTTTTTTTCTTATAAATATACAGGTACTGAGATCAGAATGTAACTCGTAGGAGAATTTACATTGACAAAATTCAGTGATGGCATGTCCAGTCTCACTAGAAGTAAACCTGGTGCTATGTCTCTGTTTCTTACTTTGATCAAATGAAAAAGGACTCAGAGAAAAACAGATTTTTTAGAGTGAAATCTGAGTCAAGCTTGAAAGCCTCAACAGCCGAACATTTTTCTTGTCATTGAGAATTCCCTGGACAAAAAGGGCAACACAGATTGCCAGGGTGAGTGCTTCTTTTGTTTCAGGATCAAGCAAAAAACCATCAGGTGTAATTTCATACTTATTCAAGGTTTGCAATTTGAGAAGAAACTCCCAGAGAAGAAATTTCTTCATAAATTAACTATCTCCGCATCTAGTACCAAGAAGTAACGTTTCTGTATTTTAATATCTCAGTAGGTTTTCACTGCCTACCTGCTAGTGAGTCCTCTCAAACTCACTTCCCATCCTTACCATCTCAGAACTTGCCATGTTTACTGTAAAATTTCATCGTGAGGTCACTTTTGAGAAGAGTAAACCATCACAACACAGATGCAGACAAAACAGAATGAAGCCTCCAAATTAATCTGAAATTATTTTTTCATAATTTCTATCTGTTTTTTTCTTAAGAAGTATTTCCTGCTCAAATTAATTGTTTTGGATAAAATTCTTTTGATCCCAATTCTACCACTCAGGCAGCTTCACATCAAACAGCTAACCCAAGCAATACCTGATATTTAGAAAAATACAAAGATTGATATTTTTCATGCTATGATGTTAAAATTAAAATGGAAACAATCCATTCAAGCAATCTAACACTGGAACATTCTATGGAGTAACTGCAGGATCAAAAGCACCACTTCATGCACAAAAGCCTCTTTCAGAATGACATCCAGTTTTGTTTGACTCCAGGGCATTGGAACCTGTCACATTCCTAATTAAGTTGTTTGAAGAAATGCTAATTTGAACCTTATTTCTAGAGTGAATTTTTGTATTTTCAGCTTTCTACCACAAGGTCATATTATGTTTGGGTTTTTTTGTCATCTATTACGCAAAAAGAATTTAAAGCAGAGGGAAAAAACAAGCTAAAAAATTCAGGTTTACCTGAAAACTCAGAAAGTATAGCTCAAAATACATGGATGGAAAATCAGTTTCTAAGAAGAGCTTTACAAGGGACCAGTGGCTGGCTGAGCATGTAACCAATTGTGCTTGGTGCAAGCTGGCACCCTGGCTAAGCTGCCTCTGGTTGGGAAGCTACCACAGAATGACCTTCTGCAAACAATTTTTTTTCCCATGAAACTGTCTGGTACAGTTACAGCTGTCACACATGAAAAGGAAACTCAAATACAATTACCACAGGCTCTTATTCTAACTTTTTTTTTATTATTATTTGACTGGTTTGAGCCGTGTGTTAAGGCCAACAAAAGAATACAGATGTAATAAGCTAAAATGTCAGCAGGGACTCACATGACCATATAGCTTGACCTCCAGAATAACACAAGCTATGAGAATTTTTAGAATTAATTCCTATTTGAAGAAGAGTACGAATTGTACAAAACCATTCAGTGTTGTCCTGAAAACGTCCAGCAGTGGAGAGACTTGATAAATTGCTCCAGAGATAAATTACCTAATTATTAAAAATCTGCATCTATTATTTCTAAGAGGAATTTGTCTAACACCAACTGTCATTATACCACTGCTTCCTGGTGCTATGTTATCAATTTTTTTCTTAATGTATACAAAACTCTACCAAGTCACATTCTAGTCTTATTTTTCTTTAATTAAGCAGGGCATATTTCTTCAGCTTTTCACTAAAAGGGTTCTTGTTTTTAGTGCTAAACTTCTCTGGTCTATCATATTCTTCAGTGCTTAATAAACAGGGTGGGACACATTGTCCCCAGACCAGTCACACCACAACCAAGAAGTGTGCTAATGTAGCCTCACTTCCTTTGTTCACATATCAAAAAATCACATTATCCCTCTTGCATCAGGGCATAGCATGAGATCATACCCTGCTAATTCCACACACAATGTCCTAACTCCTTCTGTTACTGCTTCCTAGGACAGAGCCAACAATCCCATCAGCATGGCCTATAGTATTTATTCTTATATGTGGTCCTCTTAGTTGGCCTCATACAAACTTCTATTTCTTTGCATTTCACCCACAGCAATCAGGACAGATCACTCTGTACAGCAACTTGTTCCTTTAACTATTATCACCCTCTTCAACTTTGTGTCATCTGCAAGCTTTCTCTCTTCTTCCACATCCACTGATAACATTGTAAAATAGAACACAATTAATTGTCTTGCTTGCTCAAGAAACACATTTTGGTTTAGAAGTTGCCACTAAGCCAATTTTAAAACCATTCAATGTGTGTGCTATGTTGATTTTGGATCATTCCACTTTCTTAATAAAAAAGTTATATAATACCAAGTTGAAAAGACTGAGAGGAATTGAAACACACAACTTCAAGACTGTCCCC
Source organism: Heliangelus exortis (assembly GCF_036169615.1). Lineage (NCBI taxonomy): Eukaryota > Metazoa > Chordata > Aves > Apodiformes > Trochilidae > Heliangelus > Heliangelus exortis. Next base: position 65,757,397 of record NC_092424.1, read on the forward strand.
AAACTATCAACCTTCTCAAAAAAGGCACAAAGATATTTTGACAAAAGGTATTCATCATAGGCCCATACTTATTAGAACTAATTATTTTAACCTTTATTTAACATTTGATTAATCAGATCCCAGATCTGCTGCAATTTCAGATCAATGCCATGGTGACAGGACAATGAATATCTGAATCACCTCTTTGGCCTTTAACAAACCAGAACCACACAACCTTATTTCCTCTTTGCTGGAACCTCCCCACTGCAAACCAGCATTAGCAGCACAGAGCTCATGAACTACAAACTTGCTCATTTAAAAGCAGCCAGCTTCAGTTTTATATCTTAGTTACTGTTGGAACAGAAAATATTTTGTCATTGCCATATAATACACCACCTGGATTTTTCTCAGAATCCTTCTACTTTTCTGATTTCTCTCTTGAAAAAAAAAATTAAAAATGAGCACCAACAACATTCTCCAAGCAAAGCAAAGCCAGTTCCCCTCCTGCTTTCTGCCTCTACGCCCCTCACACGCTTTCTACAGTCCTCAGCTTCTGCTGCACACAAATTCCAATCTGCTCTCCTTTTATTTCATTGCTTATGAATTTTAAGTATTTTTGTTGATTTTTTAATGTAGTCACGAAAGCACAACTGACTGGAAGGTAGAATATTTTCAATGTTCTTTTAAGAAATGCTATGAAACGCTTTTCAGAAAATCTAAAAAGTGTTACCCAAAGATGACCTGAGGAGGATATAGAGACTGTTTGCACTCAGAGAAATCCATACAAACACAGGAGACTTTCAAGCCCCCAAAAAACTCTGCTGTAGTTCAAATGAAATTTCACTGGTATCCGCCTGTGCTGATCTTTCACTATATGGAGTGAATATTGTTTTCCAAAACCAAATTTGCATAGGGATGCATAATTTCCTATGCTCACCAGTGGGACTGTGCTTCTATAGTTCAGACTTTTAAGTTTTTCAGGATAGAAAAAAGTAACACATTTTTAATAATTCCCCATAGCAGGTAAAGAATGCTATAAGTATGAGAAAGCTTATTAGTGTTAGATGTGTCTAATTGATATGTCCTGGTAATAAAAGACTCATTTTCTTTTGGCAAACCAGAGATTTTGTGCCTGAACATGCAAAATGTCTATACTTCATCAAATCTGTCACAAATGGGAAAGAAATCATCTCTGCACAAAGAACTAGCATCACTAACTTAAAAATGCTATTTGATCCATCAGAGAAGGACTTAAAAAGAAATTAATTGCTGGAAAGTCTATGTGAGGCTCTTCATGTCACAGAATGAAATCTTGGTTTGCCTGAAATCGATAAGAGAGAAGTCAATACTGACTATTGAACCACAGGTTTTTAACTTTAACAGGCTCACGTTGCCTTTTGAATTTCACTGTAACAAGTGGATTAAAAGTAAAATCATTCTCCCTAATGCTTCATGGAAATAACAATTGCATTGCTCTTAAGTGTTACAAGTAAATAAACCTTCATTATTAAAAAGGCTGGCCCTCAAACAAAGATGTGTGTTGATTCTGGTTCACTTTTTTCTTATAAAAATATTGGCTTATACTTTGATCTTTGAGAATGATTGCATCATGAAAATGAGAGCACAGCTTATATATTTTTATTGAGAAAGCCACAGAATCATAAAAATATTAATTCAAAGGGATCTCTAGAGATCATCTAGTCTGACCTTCTGCTGACAGCAAGACAGCAGATGAGATTAGACTTGCCTTGCTTATCTTAGACTTAGAAACCTCCACAGACGAAGATCCCCTAACTTCTCTGGATAACCTGTTCCCATACTACAATACCCAGCTGGTGAAGAGATGCTTCCTAATGTCTAAGTCAAACCTGCCAAGCCACAGCTTCTCCTACTGGGGCTTTTCATGTTGAAGCTCAAGTGGTTCCACGCAGTAGAACCAAATACAGTGCTTGATGCCATGGTACACTGCTTGCCATGCTCTTCTCTGGGAATGAAAAACCACTCAGGCTGTTGGCAGAAAGTACTTGGTCTCTCAGTGGCCTTTTCCATAAAAGCCTTTCCACAATTCAGCAGTATGAATTTAGTGTCAATAATGCACTGGTCTATGAGTCTGTATTGCTGCAAGAGCTTGGTCTGAGCACTACACTCCCCAGTCAGTGCAAATCAAGGCTGCACTATGGACAAGATGCAGATCTGGCCTCCACAGCTGTTCAAAAAATACTTATAAAACAGACAATGTTGGTTTTTTTTTCATTCCAGTATCTAGAACACAGATTTCTTCAAGTGGAAAGAAGAATCTTACAGATGTCTCACCTTTTGCAACACAGGTATGTATTGTTCATAGTTCAAAATGCAAGTTATATCCCCCTTGCCTTTCTCATGCAAACAAATGCTCTTGATGTAAGTATCACCCTGTACATGCCTTATTCTTTACTTTCATAACTCTTAGTTCAGCTTGCTGGCATGCAATGAAGGAAAGAAATAGCATGCCAAGATGTGGAAACCCATAATCTTGATAAAGAGGGTGTTGTTCAGCTTCTCTGGGAAGTTTAGCTGATGGAAAGAGAGAAGAAAAAAGCTTCTTTATTATCTTCTTTTTTTTTCTTCTTTTTCATTACTGTGCATTCTACAAGCCTGAACAAGGCTAGCAGTAAATGGTGGAAAAAAAAAACCAGCAAGAAAATGAACCAAAGGGCATCCATGCAAGTCTTACAATGCTATCCTTTAGAATGTAATTAGAATTATTTCTGTTCCTGATTTCAGGAAGCAAACTTCCCCTTTTAACACTCAGCTTTTTGAAAGGTTAGATATATATACAAAGAATTTGTTACTGCAGCCTGGATTCTTAGGCTTTCCTCAGCCATCACTTCCTGCTACATTTTGTTCTCCATTTGTAACAAGCAGGCCTCTTAGGTCAGCCACCAGCTGAACAAAGGGATATGCTTGCAGGGCAAATTTAACAAACATTAAATCTTTATTTACCTAAGGAAAGGATGTTGAAAATGAATGGGTATTAAAATAGATGCCATGAGATGGGGAGTTAAATCCATCATCTGTGTCGCAACACCATCAGTAAAAATCTCCATCACTAGGGAAGGATGAAACTGGAACGGGCATATCCCTGCCCTGTCAGGTTGTCTACTCCAATCCCACTTGCAACTCGGGAATTTTATCCTCTACTTCATGAGCACCATTGTGAAAGGGGCCATGACCCATATTTGCTAAAGACAAACAACATGTTCCTTTCCTTTATCCGCTTGACACTGGGTCTATGTCTAAAAGCAAACCTGAAGTGACTTTCCAGCCAGTGGGAAAGACAATTAACCATGTCCTGGATGAATTAACAGCAGCAGTGTGTACAAACTTGCTTGGACTTTTTAAGTATGATTTAAGTGCCATCCAGGATTTCTGACTTTTTATAGCTTTTCAAATGGATTCTCTTGTCTACCTTAGAAAAAGTGACCAGACTTGAGGATACTGGGGGTTGGTCTCTTCTCTCAAGTAGCTATCAGTAAGACAAGAGGACATGGTCCTAAGCTCTGCCAGGGGAGGTTTAGGTTGAACATTAGGAAGAAAGTCTTTGCAGAGAGGGTGATCAGGCATTGGAATGGGCTGCCCAGGGAGGTGGTAGATTTTCTGTCCCTGGAGGTTTTTAAAAAGAGTCTGGATGTGGCGGTGCCATGGTCTGGTAACCACAGTGGTAGTGGGTTAAGGGTTGGACTTGATGATCTTTGTGGTCCTTTCCAACACAGATGATTCCATGATTCTATGATTCTGTGATATTACCAGCTGGCATCTTGTGAGAACCAGCGGGTGAAATCAAAATGCTCCCTGCATGATGTGAACCCTATGCAGCCATAAAGCCTTCTCCTTTCAGGAAATAACAATAGCTCTTTGTGTGGAACATAGCAATATTTCAGTGAGCAAAACTATGAATTTTCCTTTTGCTCTTGATGAAAGGTAATAATTTTACTGGATTAATACATCTTTGACGTTTTAATTTTTAAGAAAAGAAGGCATTTGCATATAGTGTTCTCCCCAGTTTTCTCCTCAAGTGATGTTAAGCTCAGGCATTCCCCTCCTCAGGCAATCCTCAGCACCCTTCTCTTGCATCACCAAAGTCAGTTTTCCTGTGTTGTGAACCACTCATCAAAGTACAGCTTTCTAGTCTGAAAAGGGAAGCTTTCCACTTCAGAAAAAGGGTAGTAATTATGTTAAATGACTGTTAACTTCTTGCTAATGAATGCATTACATCTCTCCTAAACATTTCTGGAAAAACAAGCAAGCAAAGAAACAAAAATAATCAGACATGTCATTCATTTACCAGAAGTATTAATTACAAGTAATTGGAAAAAGTGACTCATTTTTGAAGTATGCAAGATTCCTGAAAAGAAATACAAAGGTTTCAGCAAGAGCTGAATAGATGTATCTGTATCAAGTGGATAATACTGTGTAAAAATACAGTATTACATAATTGAAATTTTAATTTTGAAGGAAAAAAAAATCCAGTAGGATTCTCCAGTAGGAGAATACAGATGGTGAGGCTGCAATGTGGAGCAGGACCTCCCTTGACTGCCTCAGTCCTTGGGTCTTCTTCAGCGACAGAGGAGGAATTGGCAGAACTCTTCCAAAGGTGGCACCAAAGAACCCTACTTATGCATGCCAATGAATATTTAATAGTTATTCTTCCTTTATTAAATCTTTAATGCCAGTATGTATGTATAGCATAGCCAGAGAGAAGCAGCAAAGCTGTCAGGCTGCTTTAATCTTTGCTGCTTGTGAGTTATTTCAATACACACCAAATAATAACAGTTTATGTTATAATACTGTTGTACTTCAATCTGTATGTCCAGGAGAGAGGAATAAATGAGGAGACTGAGGGAAAATTGCACTTCCAAAACAAATTTGACAAACTCAATTATTTTGTTGTAATACACCATTGCAGCATAATTTTGCCTTAGATGTGACACCAAATAAAATATCACTACTTGGCATTGCGAAGAGAAAGTAGGAGATCCTTTTATCAGCTCTGCAATTCCTTAGAGCTTTATCTACTGTGTATAGAATCTGCTTTA